>NW_007249221.1:10927-12573 GCF_000164805.1 Carlito syrichta
TGGGACATTCCCGGAGCCCTGCCCCCTTGCGCTTGCTGTCCGGTGTCCAGGGTAAGCCTGCCACCCCCCGCTGGGACCTCCAGTGTCCTGGGACATCTCTGCCCTCCTGCCCTCCCCAGGGCCACCCGCCACCCTGAATCTTCCCCACTCTCTGAGTCTGCCCAAAATCCCTCCTCAGGCTTTGCTGAGTGAGAACTGTTCTCACAGTCCCCAGTCGGGCCCGCCCACTCACCAGCCTCCCCACCCTCTCAGGAACCCCGTGCCTTCTGGCGGGGGGGCGAGGGGGGCACTTAACAACCACCCAGGCTGGACACCGTAGATGGACTCAGCTTGTAAGCCCATCCAAGGGGGGTGCTCCTCCCTCTCATGTCCGCTTCCGCCTCCCCCATCCCCTGCAGCAGTTCCCACCAGGGGCCAAGGGGGAGGGGCCCGGCTGTCCTCCACAGCCCACAGCCCTGCTCCTCCCACCTCCATCCATGCAGACCGCAAGCCCCGCCCTCCCTGCCTCTGGGCCCTTGCATCCGGGCCCTGCCTCCAGGCAGCCCTCCCCAGCTGTTCTGGGGGTTGCGTGTGTGGTTGGCCCTAGCCCCACCCCATCCTGGTCTGGGCTTCTGGGGATTTTGTCCTGTACGTGGGGGGCTCAGACTGGCGTCTGTGCGTCTGGGATCCGGCCCTGGCCTCCAGCTGGCCCCGGAGTCATTACGGAACTGACCCTGTGTAATTACAGCATCCCGATCAGTGGACTCTCGACTGGTTTCCGGAGCCCGGGCAGCTGCAGTGGGCAGGGCCAGTGGCAGAAACTGTTCCTTCCCCTCCTCGGGTTCCCTGACCCCGTGGCTGGAAGGGGCACTTGGGCAGCTGAGTCTTCAAGCGAGCACACCTGGGAGGAAACAGTGTGGGGAACTTGTGTTCTGTTTTTGGAGTCAGGGTCTCACTCTGTCACCCAAGCTGCAGTGCAGTGGCACGATCACAGCTCACCGCAGCCTTGACCATCTCAAGTAACTGGGACCACAGGTGTGTGTCGCCATGCCCGGCTGATTTTTTTGCTTTTTTCGTGGCAATGAGGTCTAGCCGGGTTCCCTGGGCTGGTCTTGAACTCCTAATCTCATGCAATCCTCCTGCCTCAGCCTCCCACAGTGCTGGGATGACAGGTGTGAGCCACCGCGGCCAGTCAAAGTGGGTACAATCTTTATCACGTGAACTCAATCCATGGTCCCTAGGACCAGTCATGTTGGTGACCTCCATCACTGTGCCCACGGCCTCCAACTGGGCCTGGACAGACTCTGGAAATGGGGGACTGAGCCCAATCACCGCGTTCCCAAGCACCCTAGATGGGGCTCCTGGGGGTGTCCACCCTTGTCACACACACGGAGGCAGAACCCTCTGCTCCCCTCGGGCCCACAGGACCAGATACAGTGGCTCATGTCATGCTCACAGGCCCCTGGATGGGTCCCAGGGTCCCAAAATGCTGGGCTTCTGGCTTCTGTGGGGTCAAGGGGAGGCAGGGCTGGGTGGCGAGGCATGACGCCCTTCCTGGCAGGGGGGTATGACTGTCCTGTCCGGCTCCTGGAGAGCAAGCTGTAGGTCTCACCTAGGTTCCTTGGCGCAAGTGAGTAGGACACGGAGGGGACATGAGACGGACGGGC
>NW_007249222.1:0-206587 GCF_000164805.1 Carlito syrichta
ATGAGGTCTCACCAAGTGGCCCAGGCTGGTCTCAAATCCCTGAACTCAGGCAATCCTCTTGCCTCAGACTCCCAAAGTGCTGGGATTACAGGCTTGAGCTACCCCCACCCGGCCTGAACCTACTTTTTATGATGGGTACTCAAGGATGTCATATGCACATATACCTGTCCATACTTCTTCATATCTACATGAGTTCTAGGGACAATTAGTGACTCAAAAATAAAGTAAAATTGTGGTAAACAACATTTTATCATCAGAAGTAAAGTTAGTTATTGAAATACTACATTTGTCATGACTTCCTTTACAAGGTCTTATTTCTTCTAAAATTTAGATTAGTTGCTTCTTATATGTAAAATTGCATCTATGTTATATACCTAGCAATAGCCTAAATAATATGAATTAGATTTACTTAATATTTTCATATCACAAAATATCATCAATATATTTTAATCAAGGCAATGTAAATTATTGAAATCATGGAATATGTCCTTGTTATTGCTGCACATCCAAAAATAAACTGCCTTTTGATATTGCAGAAAGATACAATAGATGTGTGAACAGGAAGAAAGAAGATGGAACAAGATGGAAGAAAAAAATGCAAAAATAAAAGATGAAGGAAGGAAGAAAGAAAGGAAAAGACAAAGGAATGTTAGAAATTTATGTGATACATGCATACTTTTTACCAAGTATATCTCATGTTCAGACTGTGCTTGTTTTGGTAATATAAACTATTAATATTTAGGGATAATCATTGTAATGGAAAAAATCTACCAAAATAGCCACAGTATAAGAAGCTTATAGTATAAGAAGCTTCCATCTTAAACTCAGCTTTAAATAGGTAAATGTTTATTTTTTCTTTCTGACATTTTACTTGTTTAATTATTGCTGAGTGTCGGGCTTCTGAATAAAAATTTGAACAACCCGTCTGCGGATATCCCTGGTCTTCACACCATAGACGATAGGGTTAAGAGCAGGAGGCACAAGCAGATAGATGGTAGACAAGAGGATGTGGGCATAAGGAGACACATGACCAAAACGATGGCTGAAGAAAGAAAAAAAGGCAAGGATATAAAACTCTAGGAAGACAACAATATGAGCGGAACAAGTATTGAATGCTTTGAGTCGTGCCTCTTTCTGGGGAAGACGGAAAACAGTATGAAAAATCAGAAGGTAGGAAATGAAGACAAAGGTCATGTCAAAACCTAGAATTGCAAAAGCCACAAAGAGCCCATATGATTTGTTAATATGGACATCTTCTACAGCCAGCTTGACTACAGCCATGTGCTCACAGTAAGAATGGACAATAACCACAGAGTGGAAAAATTGCAGTCGTTTGAGTAGAATGGGCAAAGTCCCAACAAGCACCATTGCCCGGATTGTCACTATCAGGACCACCCAAAATAGAAATAAAGGTGTGAGGATAGATGTGTGTCTCAAAGGATCACAGATGGCAACATAACGGTCAAAGGCCATTGCCAAGAGGATGCCAGATTCCACGCCTTGCAAGGCATGAATAAAGAAGAGTTGGGTGAGACAGGCATCAAAAGCCATGGAGCAAGAGCCAAACCAGAAGATGGCCAACATCTTAGGAGCAATAGCTGCACAGAGACCTAAGTCAGTTGCTGCCAATACTGCCAAGAAGATGTACATAGGTTGATGCAGACTGCGTTCTGTAGTGATAATGATTAACAAAAAGATGTTCCCCAAAAAGGCCACTAGGCACACTCCAAAGACTGGAAACCCAATCCAAAACTGCACATGCTCTAGTCCAGGGATCCCAATCAAAGTCACTGTCCTTGGGTTCAGATAGGACATGTTGGTGGATTCCATTAGGTTGATAAATCCTTTTCCTGCTACTTATTCTGATACTTCTTCAAATAAAAATCATGGATGGGAAGGAAGGACACTCTCCTTCCTTGAGAACATGAAAAACATGGATGAAAGTGTGATTATGCGATTGAATCTTTGGGCATCAATTTAGGCCAATATCAGAAGACAGTTCTTGGATATTTTTTTCCAAAGCCAATGTACTTGTGGATGAGGAATACAATCCAGTGTTTGTCATCTAGAAATGGTAAAAATTGAAACTATGATTTTAAGAGCATTGGTTTTGCTAGTCTTCAACGCCTTCTCAGGTGGTGTCTCATGGCAACATTACTTTTTGGACCATGTTCATCTCCTGTCTCCAGGTACATTTTAGATTAGGTAAAATTCCCTCATGAAACTTGAAGTCATAGTATAGATCCTGAAGTCCATATCCCTACATTATCTGAAAGCTCAGAATCTTCAGCTAGTGGCAGCATTACCAGTCTTTCCGTTTCCTTTGGTTTAGAAAGTGAAATTCTTCCCCTCACATTTTGAAAATTGACTCTCAGATGGTGAAATGAGAAAACTTGCTTTTTCAACAAATATTGGTTTAAATATCGATGTTCAAGTCAATTATTCAGGTTCTTGGAGGTAATATAAAGGAGTTATTCTTTTGCCCGTAGTCTTTTTTGCTTACTGAGTTAATTTTGACCCATGAAATTTTAAAGTTGATGTGCAAGCAGATCAGAGCAGAAGGTGAAGTAAGTACTCACAGATCTTAGAGGAGACAGAAAATTGAGAAGATAAGAGGTCAATTGAATTAAAAGGAACCATAAATTAGGACAGAAGCATGCCAGAAATCCTTACCTGTTGGATAACTCCTGTAACTTAAATGTTTTGATAATATTAATGTGCCTCAGATGTAAAATGTCAAGAGTTCTGCTGTTTATAATAAAGCTCAGTTTTACCTAGGTGCCTTTTTTATTGTTACCAACTGGCTGTGAAAATAATTTCTGACACCTTTACATATGTTGTTCATCTTCACATCTACCCCTAACTTCTGATCTTTTTATAGTTCGCCTTCTGTTTCTTTGGCAAATCACTAACTAGAGCTTAAATCAAACTTATACAAATCTCACTTTAAAATTTTTCATTAGCCATTCTACAAGTTTAAAATCACACAGAAGTACAAAAGTTCTATTTCATCTTCTTTATGATTGCCATAGTCAAATACATTGACTGAATAGGGACTATAACACCGAATAATATTTTTATACATTTTTTTCTTTGAAAGAATATTAAAAGGGTTACTTCTGTTAAACAACAGAAGAAATCAAATGATGCACGGTCAGTAGGAATACATATGTGAGTATCACTAGAATGTCCCGACCATAATACAATATAAAGTGTTTTGTCAGTTGTTGGAGCATAAGAAATGCTGTTGTATAAGTTTTAGTAGATTGTGGCCAAAGAGATGATGAAATATAGATTAAGACAATTCGAAATTTTATGAGAATAAATTTATTTTGATGTTTATATGGAATGAGGACAGGTATAGAAAGTAGTAGAGCCCCTAAAAGCGATTGCTGATAAAGCCATTAAAGGCAGAGCTTAAAGGAGCTGCAATATATCATACATCTTAGATAATTATAAATTGCTTGGCAATCTAAGGATAAAGGTAAAAATCAGCTCCAGTCTCACTATACTAGGTGATAATTTCTTAATCACATTAGTTTTCTTCTATACAGCATAGTATATGAAATCATGGGATATGAATTTAGAAATATAAAATGTAACATAATACTGGTTCTACTGTTTACCTCACTATAAATGGGGAAGGCAGATAATATTGCTGAACTCATTGGGTTATTGGGAGAACTATATAAAATTATATATGAAACACATTTATAGAGGTGTATAACCAGAAAGCACTCAGTCCTCATGAGAAGTTGTTTCCAAGGAAGGGAAGCCAGAAAATATCAAATATCTTTCAGAGCAAAATGGACCTTGGATCATTTGTTGTGTGGAAAAAAGAAAATCTGAGGAATGGAGAATTTGTAAACTGGAAAGTATGGCAAAGAGTAAGTATTTTGGTATGTAGTGCTTTCCAGAGCCTGTGGTGAACTTCTGTAAAGATAAAAATGCATTATTGGTTTCATGAGAAAATGAAAAACAAAACACAAATTAAAAAAATATGAAGAAAGAATTGATAAAAACTCCATTCTGGAGGTGCATGAGTTTGCTCAGTCAGATCTGTAAGATTGCATATGAATGTAAGCAGAACAAATGATCACTGTCACAATAGAGAATTGACATCCCAATCACATACAGACCTTGGTGAAGTCAATAAATTCCACTTTACTTAAACTAATTTGACCAGTTGACCTGAGATAAAATCATGTCAGTCTTTCACGTTTTGGTAGGGAGATAGGAAAAACATTTTTAAAAGAGTTTATGTTAAAAATTGCTTCTGTGGTCAGGTTCGGTGACTCAGTCTGTAATCCCAGCATTTTGGGAGGCCGAGACGAGTGGATTGCCTGTACCCACAGGTTCGATACCAGCCCAGGCAACTTGAAGAGACCTCATGGCTTAGCCTGTAATCTCGTGCTTTGGGAGGCTGAGGGGAGTGGATTGCCTGAGCCCGCGGGTTTGAGACCCGCCTGAGCAACTTGGTGAGACCTCATCTCTACAGTAAAACAAAAAATTAGCCGGGCGTGGTAGCACACCTGTAGTTCCAGCTACTTGGAAGACTGAGGCGGAAGGATCACCGGAGCCCAGCAGGTCGAGGCTGTGGTGGCCTGGAGTGGCCACTGCACTCCAGTCGGGGCGACGGAGTGAGACTCCAACTCAAAAAATCTATAAATATAAATATAAATAAATAAATAAATAGCCGAGCATGGTAGTGTGTGCCTATAATTCTGGCTACTTGGAAGGCTGGAAGGCTGAGGAGGAAGAATCGCTGGAGCTGGCCATGAGTGTGCCACTGCACTCCAGCCTGGGCAACAGAGACTCCAACTCAAAAAAAAAAAAAAAAAGATTCTGTGACTGCAAAGGCATGCATTTTGTGTCACTTTGCTTTCTATGATGATCAAATGAAAAAAAATGTTCATTCCTGGTCTCTGGATGGAAGAGAAGGATAAAGAAATAAGAGGATTTTTTTAAAATGTAGGTGAAGTGAAGCATAAGACAAGAGAAAAAACTACAAGGTGTTAATGTCCCTGATGCAGAGAAGACTGGGTTTCCAAGTTTAGAATATGAGCTGCAGTCACTATGGCAGTAGGACCAGATGACACAGCTACTAGAGACAATAGGATGCACCTTTCACCTTCTTTCATTTCTTTTTCAAGTTTTCCTGCTCAGACCACATAGACACAGACAGACAGAGAGACACATGTGTATGCACACACACATACAAACATACACACACCTTCCAAACTAAAGACTGTAATATTTTTATTTTTAAAAATGTAATAAATCAAGCAATGTTAGAACTACTTTTCTACTTTTTATGTAAATTGGAAGAGAGTCTTGAAATTTTAGTCTCACCCTGATCTTGCCACTAATTTACTGAAGTGTGCCCATTCAATTGTTTTCACTTGCAATTGAGAAGGAGGAACTAAGTTATCTTTGCATTTCTCCCATCTCTAAATGGCCTGAATCTAGTCCATTTCTTATACGGTTCATAAAACAAGAAAACAAAACTACTTTGGGGCTAGTAAAAGATGACCATGACAAAGGAAAATTTTTTACTGAGAGATCCAAGATTAAGATCATCTGATTTTCTAACCTTTTTACTTCCTCTTAAATTTTGCTGCAGTTTGAAACCCTTACCCATATATTGATCTTAAAACATCATATAGAGGAGAAACTTACACAAATAAACAGCAGATTGGAGCATAAAAACAGTAGACATAACAGCTCATTTCTGCCAGATTTTGGATTCAGGAATATATTATAGCTAAGTATTTTTCATCATCTGCCTTTTGCTGTTTCTTTTCTTGGTTTTTCTTATAGTCTGGGTGGTGCAACAGACTGGACCCCAGGGAGGTCATTACCTTTCTGAGACTCATGCCCAGTTTATAGGAGAAACATCCACTGCATGAAGATACATAGCCAGAAAACATTCAATCAGAAGATGTTTCCAAGGAAAATCAGAAAATATTAAATCATGGGCCTCTTTCAGATCATGATCGATCTGGGATCATTTAAAATATGAGAAAAGAAATTCTAAGAAATGGAGAATTTGTAAACTGGAAAGACAAAAGACAGTTATTTGGTCAACTTTCTGGTCTATGGCCAGGCTTTTAGCACAAAGAAACAAAATAGTGTTTTTAATCTTTGCAAAATATTATTAAGGCTGCAGCACATAGCTACTTTAACTACTATTACTGCCACTATCACCACTACAAAAATTCTTTGAACCCTTACAGAACTTTGTCGTTTTCAAAAAATAACATTTTTTGTCTCCTCATTGGCAAGATACTGCAGACTTCCCTGTAGCTTAGACCACTTTGAGCATGCATCATTTTTTTCTTTGCTACACTTTGACACCACTTCGCACCACTTCATTGGCAATATTTATGTGTATAAAACATATGTAATATATAATACATGTAAACGGAAAGGTATTATAAGAAATTGTGTAATTACTTTTTAGAATTAAGTCACTTTTCATGTGAGACTAAATGCATACTTTGCTTAGAAACTCACTGATAATTTTGTTGTTGTTGTTGTTGGTTTATTTGAGTTTTTTAAAAAAATTTTATTTTAAATATGTGGGTTACAACTCAGGGTTAGATATACAAATGTTCATTTAACAGGTACCCTTGTTGATGAGGTATGCCCCACCTCACCCCACTCCCGGCAGTTTCCCACTATTTCCAATCCCTTTCTTATAGTATTATGATAGTTGTTCAAGTTCTCCTTATGAGTGAGAACATGTGATACTCAGTTCTTTGTTTCTATGATAGATCATTTAGTATTATAGACTCTAAGTCCATCCAAGTTGGTGCAAAGTTAATAATTTTGTCCTTTAATCATGTAGCACTAAGATTTGCAGCACTGAAAGTTGTATTACTGGGTAATACATTAATAATTTCCTCCAGCTGTTGTGGGATAGATGGAGAATTTTATCACTGTTAAAATGGTTATAGAGGGCCGGGCTCTGTGGCTCAGCCTGTAATCCCGTTCTTTGGGAGGCCGAGGTGAGTGAATTGCCTGAGCCTGAGGGTTTGAGACCCGCCTGGGCAACTTGATGAAACCTCATCTCTACAATAAATCAAAAAATCAACCGGGCGTGGTAGCGCGTGCCTGTTATCCTGGCACTCAGAAGGCTAAGGCGGAAGGATCTCTGGAGCCCAGCAGGTTGAGGCTGCAGTGGCCGGGAGCGGCCACTGCACTCCAAGTCTGGGCGACAGAATGAGACTCCGACTCAAAAAAAAATGGTTATAGAGATATAACTTTTGTTTTTTATTGATCAGGTTGTTATTTGGTATGCCATTGGATAATCCTTGATAAACATCCACAAAGAGAAATCATAATATAATGGCATAAAGATTAGAACTATAGAGTGGAATGTGCAAAAACATAATGAGGCCTGCTAGAAGTTAGTTTGGTTTGATCAGTCATCTAAAGACAGACAGTTATAATACAGTGCACGTGTGCAGCTAAACCATGATTAAAAAATCATATTACTAGTATGAAGAGTGCCTTCTTAGAGTAGATTGGGGTTAGAAAAAAATAATCACAACAACATGTCATAACTTACAATAATTTGCACAGACCTCAGATTTGATAAAATTAAGTTGGGGAATTCATGGTATTCCTTGCTGATTAGCAGCTTTGGTTTCAAATGGTCAGGGAAAGTAGAATGTAAATCTGTATAGAAAAGTAAAATATCTATTAAGAGAAACCTCTTGCATCACCAAGACTCTATTCTGCATTGATCTTTTACTTTCCAAAATTTTTTTTTTTTTGAGTTGGAGTCTCACTCGGTCGCCCAGACTGGAGTGCAGCAGCCGCTCCCGGCCACCGCAGCCTCGCCTGCTGGTCTCCGGCGATCCTTCCACCTCAGCCTTCCAAGTAGCTGGAACTACAGGCATGTGCTGCCATGCCCGGCTAATTTTTGATTTATAGTAGAGATGAGGTCTCGCCAAGTTTTGCCCAGGTGGGTCTCGAACCCGCGGGCTCAGACAATCCATTCACCTCAGCCTCTCAAAGGCGTGGGACTACAGGCTGAGCCACCGAGCCCGGCTCCAGACAATTTTTAAAATTAAAAGTACAATCTCAAAGGTATTTGGAATGTTGAGAATGTCCTGTGATGCTGTATGTCTTTTTATCTAATAGCATACATTTTCCAGTTTTGTTATTCTTCTCTACATTTGCCTTGACTATAAAGATTAAGATTCCAGGCAAAGTGTGGAATTGATATGCTATTAAACCTATCGTTAAAAAATCTTGTAAAATTTTGACAATCTATAGGGGAAAATGTTTGAAGGCATTGAAAAGCAATCAAGGTAGGCACTAATAAGTGAGGAGCTGATTTTTGAGAGAAGGGAAGAACAGAGGAGTAGTTCTGAATTTTTCCAGTTCCTCTCTAAAAATGATTCTAATTATGAATATGGGAAAATAAAGTCACAAAGGTAGAAGTATTCTTCATGAACTGAAGAGGTCAGAATCAAAGGTTGCAAAGTAGTGAGAATATTGACAAGCAAGGGCTAAAGACAAGAAAACCATAAAGAAGTGAGCTTTGTAGTAGCACCCCACCATTCCAGACATTATTGACCAGCTCCCAAGTGGTTCAAGGGTGAAGAAATATCCAAGAAATACAACAGAAAACAGGAGTTACAAAGCTAAAGACTTCAGCATGCAGTCTTTACTGGGAAGATAGTGTGTACAGGAACATGCTTCGAATTATGAACCTGAGAAATTCTTATTCTTCCAGTGAGAATCATTTTCTAAGAGTAAGGGCTACTTGATAAGAGTAAGAACAAAATTTAAAGGTATTATCTAACAAAGCCTAAAAATAGCTCTTGATATCATTAACGTGCTCCATGGGTTTTCTTTCTAGCAAAGACAATATAACCATCTTAGGAGAAAAACAATTTTATCCTGGCATTTATCATTTCTTCTTCTAAATTTTAATATATAAAAAATCTTGTGTACTCCTAATTTATTGACTAGTGCTAATTCTCTCCCCACCCCCTTTATTTCTTGTTGGTGTCTCACTCTTGCCCAGGCTGGAGTGCAGTGGCACAATCACGGCTCACTGTAGGCTCAAACTCCTGGGCTTTGGCAATCCTTCCACCTCAGACTCCCAGGTAGCTGGGATTACAGGTGCATGTAACCAAGCCCAGTTAATTTTTTAAATTTTTGTAGAGATGACGTCTTGCTATGTTACCTAGGCTGATATCAAACTCCTGGGCTCAAGTAATCACCACCCACAGTCCCCCATTTCCCAAAGCACTGGGATTACAAAAGTGAGCCACAAGCCCTAGTCCTCTAATACTCTTCTATCTTGCTCTTTTTCTTTTGGTAAATTACTTAGCAATTATTAAGTTGGGAAAAACTGTCATTTGCAAATAGAAAACAGGACTGTTTTCTATGTATTGGCTAAGAGCTCAAATAATATGTGCTGGAAGTGGTAGAAGCAGACTCTAGAATTATTCCTAAATTTAAGGAAACGTGTTCAAAGTTCCATCATGAACTACAAAGTCAGTCATAGACTTTTCATGGATACTCTTCTGAATTCATTCTTGCTCTCTTGACTTTGTTACTAATTTTGAATATACTGAGATGGTTATATGTTTTTTCTTAAATATCTTTTTAAATTTGGTTTAATATTGTTAAAATGTTAAATGTCTCAGAAATATTTCATTCCTACATAAAGTTCACTTGATTTGTAACATATAATTTTTTTCTGGATTCACTTTCTCAATGTTATTAGATATGTTGTGTCTATTTTTTGTGACAAACATGGGTATATATATACCCAGAGTGAGTTGGAGTCTCACTCTGTCACCCAGACTGGAGTGCAGTGGGCTGCTCCCGGCCACCACAGCCTCGACCTGCTGGGTTCCAGCAATCCTTCCGCCTCAGCCTTCCAAGTAGCCAGAATTACAGGCATGCGCTACCATGCCCAGCTGATTTTTTTTTTTTTTAATTTATTGTAGAGATGAGGTCTCGCTGCCCAGGTAGGTCTCGAACCTGAGGACTCAGGCAATCCACTCACCTCAGCCTCCCAAAGGCGTGGGATTACAGGCTGAGCCACCGAGCCTGGCTGGGTTTTATATTATTAACAGCTTTTGTAATTAGAGCTATGCCAACCTCATGATATGACCTAGGAGCTATTATTCCTCCTGTATCTCTTAGAAAAAAAGTTTGTTTTGAGATTAATATTAATTTTTGTTTAAATGTTTGATATAATTCCCAAGTGAAAATGTCTATGGATTAATATATTTTAATATAAAAGATTCAGTTGGTTAATAGTAAGTAATAGGGGTATTTAGATTTTATATGTCTTTTCAACTTTTTGAGATTTATGCCTTTAGGAATTTGTGCCTACTTTATTTACATTGTTGAATTCAATGGCCTAGATTTATTTGCAATAATTTGATTTTGATGTGTTGATATATGTATTCTGTAGCAATATGTCTTCTTTCTTTATGTCAGTGATTTGTGTTTTTGCTTTCTTTCTCTCCCTCTCTTTTTCTGGCTTTGTAGTTTTTCCCTATCATTTGTTATATTTAACTGATTCTTATTCTTCCATTATCATTTTCATCTTTCAATTTATTTATGTTTAATTTTATCCTCTTTGTCTTACTTCTCAAGGTATATATAGAAAATTGGTATATATAGCACCAGAGCAAACCAGCAGTTAATGAACATGTATTTCAAGGACATGCAAGATAGGTCTTATACTGGACCAAAAAGCAAATCTTAATATATTTCAAATATTTAATATTATAAAAGGTATTTCCTGACTACAATAAAATTAAATCAGACAACAAAAGTTTATTAAAAAATCTTAAATATTTAGGAATCAAGCAGTATATATTTTAATATGTCATGAGTTAAGGCAGAAATGATGCTAAATATTTATCTTATTTTTAATTGAATAAGAATAAGCATAAAAATGTCAAAATGTATAAAATAGATAAAAATTAAGATGAAAATGCATATATTTCAAAAGAAAAAAATTAAAATCAGTAAAAAAGCTTCCTTACCTCAATAAAAAGAACTGTAAATGAAATGCCAATAAAATAAAAGGAAATAAATGATTAAGATGAAGTTAGAAGCCAAACATATTAGAGGTAAAGAGTTAATATTCATCTTATCCTGAATACTTTTTATGTCAACCAAGATGTAGTTTTGAAAATTGTTGTCTCTGAGATCCAGCATGATGATGTGAAACCACAACAGTAAACACACACAGTTCAAACAGTCTCCACCTCTAGGAAATAAAAGCATTTTCTACATGGTTATAAATGTTCAATAGATCACTACTGGGATCCATAATTCAGAAGAAAAATCTGTGCCACACGATTTCGAATTACCTTATTTTTTATACCATAGACAACAGGGTTGAGTGCAGGTGGCACAAGGAGGTAAATGGTAGACAAAAGAATGTGGGTAGAGGGGGCAACATGTCCAAAACGGTGACTGCAGAAGGAGAAAAAGGCAAGAATATAAAACTCAAGGAAAACAAAAATATGAGCTGTGCATGTGTTAAATGCTTTGAGCTGTGCCTCCTTCCAGTGTAGACGAAAAACAGCTTGGATAATCAGAATATAGGATACAAGGATTAAAATCATATCAAATCCCAGAATGCTAAAGCCCACGAAAAGTCCGCAGGCTTTATTGACTTGGATGTCTTCCACAGCCAGTTTGACCACTGCCATGTGCTTACAGTAAGAGTGGGCAATATGAACAGAATGGAAAGCATGCAGTCTTTTTATTAGAATGGGTAACAGACCAACCAGCACTGTAGCTCGGATTGCCACTACCACAATCAAGCGAAGCAAGATGGAAGGTGTGAGGATGGATGCATGCCTCAAAGGATCACAGATGGCAATGTAGCAGTCAAAGGCCATGGCTAACAGAATGCCAGACTCCATGCACTGCAAGGCATGGATGAAAAAAAGCTGCGCCAGGCAGGCATCAAAGGTCATGGAGCAAGATCTGAACCAAAAGATGGCCAACATCTTGGGAGCAATGGCTGCACAGAGTCCTATGTCAGTTGCTGCCAGCACAGCCAGGAAGATGTACATGGGCTGGTGCAAAATACGTTCTGCAGGGATGATGATCAGTAAAAGGATATTTCCCAGAAGAGCCACTAGGCACACAGCAAAAAAAGGAAACCCAATCAAAAACTGCACATGTTCTAGTCCAGGAATGCCAATCAAGGTTACAGTTCTGGGGTTCAAATATGACACGTTGATGGATGCCATTGAGGTTGGTATTCTGTCTTCTCACCACCGATTCTAAAACCTGCGGAAGAGAATTTGGGTGAAAAGTGAAAACGCCTCAGCTCTCACTGTCATGCAAACATATTGTGCATATTGAATAACAGCTTAGCCAAATTATCCTGAGGTTATGCAATATATGTCATGATAGCAGAAGCTTCACAGGAGCCATTGCAAGAGTTTTTTTTTAAAGTGAACATTTCAGTATTTCTGACTTAACTCTTGTGAAATGCAAACTATGACATGGAGCACTGATCTTTTGTGTCTTTCATGATGACCTCTACACTAGTTTTTCCAAAAAAATACAATTAGATATTCCTTCTTTATATATTTCTAGAGGCCAGATGATTTCTCCAGACTTAGAAATTCTCTTGAATGAAACCTCTTTCTGTTGCCATGTGTGTGTTAAGTACATAATCTTATGAAAGTCTTCACTATTAGCCACACTGCTCCTAGAATGTGAGTTATTTATCTCTGAGTCCTTTTCATGTGTTTTCAAATGGGGTTTGTTAAAGGACAGTTTTAGTTGTGTTATATTAATTCAATCCTTCATCAAAATATTGAATAATCGAATATTTTTCAGGCCACTAAGTGAGGTCCTTAGAAGAGACTATAAGAGTACAATTTCCTTTCAGAGACAGCCAGGGGAAGTGATTCCCTGAGTAAATTTAAAACCCTTTATATTTAGGGTAGATGTGTTGAGTAAATTAAAAACGTGGACTATAGAGGATGTTTTATTCCAAGGCTTGGAAGATTTTTAAAAAGGAAGAAGAAAACAAAGATACCGTATTCAAGAAAAATTGACAATCTAAATAGGATAGGATAGCCCAGGCTTAGTGGCTTATGCCTGTAATCCCAGCACTTTGAGGTGCTGAGGAGGGTGGAATGCTTGAGCCCAGGAGTTTCAGACCAGCCTGGGCAGCATAGTGAGACCTTGACTCTACAAAAAGTAAAAAAAAAAAAAAAAAAAAAAAATTAGCTGAACATGGTGGCACACGTTTGTAGACCCAGCTACTTAAGAGGCTAAGACAGAAGGACTGCCTGGGTCTAGGAGATAGAGACTGTAATGAGCCACGGTGGTGCCACTGCACATCAGCCTGGGCAACAGAATGAATCTCAGACTCTAAACAAACAAACAAATAGATATAAATGATATAGGACAGTATATAATCAAAAGCAGAACTATCTAGTTTAGGCATACCCTGAAACTAGATTAGCATGAAAGTGTGGGGGGTATGTATGTGTGCTTTCACAGAGGTTAGAAGTCAGTAGATCATTAGACTCCTTGGACTCTTGGTAAGATTTCATATTCTGCTTTGTATAATGGACTTCAAATTTACTTTTTATAGTAACTTTACACTAGACTGTGATATATTAGCTGTGGTTTGAGTCCTGAAGATCCATTGAATATAATGGATCTTTTACTACTTCCCTAGTTCTATGATCTTTCCAGATTTTGGCTCATGGTCATTTTAGGGAGATTCAGATACACTTAACAAGACCTTGTTTTCCCATTTTAGTCTCATTTTAATTTATCACATTCTAATTTTTGAACCATTTCTAATTTTGTTCCAATCAGTCCATGCCTAAACATTGATCCCAATTTCTCCTGAAAAGTGATATTCTCTATCTGGTTACTTCCACACACTTTGAAAAAGACAACACTGATGAACAGCAGTGAAAAAAATATCTGTTTCTGTTTCTCTCTGAAAGGCAGTTTCTTGAAGAATGTCAGATAAGCAGTTGTTTCAATTTCACATGAAGGACATGCTTGGAAGTAGAAAAAGAATTTGTGGTAAATAATACTTATATTTAAGAAAAAAAGGATACTGAGATCTCTGTTTTGATACTGCAACAATAATGAGTAGACTGCGGCCAACATTGCTATATATATGGGTTAATGCAATAAACATTGTTCTGAAAAAATTTTCCTTTGATGCTTACATGTGATTTTTGGAGGTTGTGTTAAAGTATATAGACAATCTTTTAAATTGTTGACAGAAATTATGGATGCTAAAAGATAAAGAGATCTTGTAAGATGAAACTATCTGTATTTTCTTAATCATTTAATCATTTATAATAGTCAAAAAGCAAAAATAAATATTATACTTATCTTCACCCACTTCATGATAATGTCTTTATTAGATTACTTGCTTAGTGAATAGCTGAATAGCAAGTGGTTAAAATCAAGGGCTTAAAATCAGAAATATGATTTTCTTACCAATCCTGACTACTAAGCATATAATTAAGAAAATAAATAAATAAGTAAATAGATAAATAAATAAATATTTGTAATGCTTACTCTTCCTTAGGGCTTTCTGAGTATGTGTGGATTTAATGGGGGAGATACAATCATCTAGATTTCCTTAAACCCAATTTATATAAGGTACAAGAGACTATGAGCTTGATGACCCTTAGCAATTTAAAATAATCTGACTGCTGTCACATAAGGGGTTGTCTCATTCTTACTGACTGGGTGAAAATGGAAGAAAGGATGTGCTATCTCCAACAGAGGCAATATGGCAAAAGGGAGCTTGATGTGTCCTTTTCCTTAACTAAGAGAAAACTGAGCTTCTGGGCAAATAAACCAGATACTAAATTTTTTCAAGTCATATGAGTATCTTGTCTTTCCCCTGCTTTCTGCATGACTCAATGACCCACCACGTTTTCACAGAGACCAAGTGTACATTGGCATAAATCATTATTTTTAATGTCCAACAAATCAGGGAACATTATCAATAATTGATATCCAGTTGACTAGAATTCAGAAAACCTGGTTACAAACTTGCTTATGTCATTAATTTTGGGAGAGCCAGAAATACAAGAATATATTACTTAATTTGCTACCAAAATATGTAAGCTATGTCATATTAATCTAGCATTTTTAATAAAAACAGCAAAAATATGAACAAAAGAATTATTAAATAAAACCAGATTTTAAAACCCTATTCGATAAATTTTTCCTGAAACAAACCACAATGACAGCCTTATCCACCCTCAGATCCTATTTTGTAATGAAAGAAACTTACCTGCATAAAGCTAAATACTGGAGTGGCATCTGAGTGAGGTGATTTTATTAACCTGTTTTTTTACCAAAAATTTTAGCACACATAGATATTAATAGAAAAAGTCATTGGACTTTCTTTAAAGCCTAGACTGATCACAGAGCATCATTATTCCCTAGGGTATCATTATCCTTCTAAATCCCAGGCTTCTTTACCCAGGAGCAAGTTGGTCTCAGACCTGAAGTACAGGGTTCAGAAAGTTCTCTGACTTTTAGAGGAAAGAAGTCTCCCAAAAATAAGGACTAAAAAATAACTGGTCTTGAGTCACATGCAGAGAAGGTTGATTCTGAGTTCATTAGAAATTAGATCAAGTGAACCTGAGAGAAAGAGGTTTCTTAAGATGTAGGAAAGAAGAGTAATTATCTTTTATACCATCTGTTGTCTGGCAAGGCCTGTAACTGAAGTAGAGGAGTTGGAATTATTCTGATTATAAATAAAATAGTGATACTATTACTACTAAAGCTACGTAATGAATGTTACTCCTGTTCACCAATATTTTATAGTAACCTTTAAGTTTGAATGAAATTTAAATACTTTTTTTAGGGACAAGAATTTCCAAGGAGCCACTCCAGGTAACTTGATTTATTCTTGATTGTTATCAAAGATCTGTTTTGCCTTTTCATACATTTTATTGAATTTGAGTCTTAAAATGTAACTTGGAGTGAATTGAGTGAAAAATGTAATAAAAAAGTTTCAAGCCGAGACATTACATTAACAAATAAAGGCAAACACATAAAACAAATTGTAGAGCATAGATCTATACCCATTTAAAAGCTGAAAATAATATGAAATATTGTGAGAGATACATTCAGGAAAGCAGACTGGTGTCAGAGTAAAATTATGTATATATTCATCATTATTCTTCATACAAGAGACAATTTTAACAGATCATTGTTAACAGAGGGTCAAAATAGAATGATATGCAATTGTATTTTAGACAAGTCAGCAGGAAATATGTTTAATGTATGTATTTGAAGAGTATATTGATTGACTTTGTATATCTTTCTCAGATAAATGTCTAAGTATGTTGCTCATTTAAAAAACTTTTTTATTTTAAAGATGTGGGGTACAATTCAGGGTTAGGTATACAAGTGTTCATTATGCAGGTAACCTTGTTATTGAGGTGTGCCTCCCTCATTACCCAGTAGATTCCCACTATTGCCAATCCCGCCTCCCTGCCCTTGGCCCCCAGGCAGTTTCCTACTTCTGCCAATCTCTTTCTTATAGTATTACGATAATTGTTCAAGATCCGCTTATGAGTGAGAACATGTGATACTCAGTTCTTTGTTTCTGTGAGAGATTACTCAGTATTATAGACTCTGATTCCATCCAAGTTGTTGTGAAGTTCATAATTTCGTCCTTCTTTATGGCTACATAATATTCCATTGTGTATATGTACACATTTTTTTAAATCCAGTCCTCTTTTGATAGGAAGCACAGTGGTTCCGTGTTTTTGCTATTGTGAACGATGCTACAATAAACATGCACATGCAGGTATCGTTTTCATAGAGTGATTTGAGTTCCTCTGGGTATATTCCCAGTAGGGGAATTTCGGGGTTGTATGGAAGGTCAATTTTTAGATATTTTAGGAATCTCCACTGTTTTCCACAGAGGTTGTACTAGTTTACACTCTCACCAACAGTGTAGAAGTGTTCTCCTTTCCCCGCATCTTCTCCAGCATCTATTGTTTTTTGAGTTATTGATGATGGCCATCCTGACTGGAGTTAGGTGGTACCTCAGTGTGGTTTTAATTTGCATTTCTTTGATGACTAGTGAGGCTGAGCATTTTTTCATGTATCTGTTGACTGCTTATATGTCTTCTTTTGAGAACTGTATATTCATATATTTTGCCCACTTTGTGATGGGGTTGTTTTTTTTTTTCTTTTTCTTTTCAGCACATTTAAGTTCCTTGTATATCCTAGATGTTAGACCTTTGTCAGATATACAGTTGGGAAATATTTTTTTCCCAGTCTGTGGACTGTTTTCCCACTTTCTCAATTGTTTCTTTGGATTTGCAGAAGTTTGTCAGTTTGATGAGGTCCTGCTTGTCTATCTTATCACTTATGGCCTGGGTACTTGGGATTTTTATCAGGAATTGCTTGCCAGTTCCAATTTCCCTAAGAGTGATTCCTGCGTTTTCTAAGGTTCTTATAGTTTGAGGTTTTACATTTAGGACTTTGAGCCATTTAGAGTTGATTTTTGTGGATGGGGATAGGTAGGAGTTTTGTTTTGATCTTCTGCATGTGGTCAGCCAGTTTTCCCAGCACCATTTGCTGAATAGGTTCTGCACTTCCCAATGGTTGGTGGTGGAGGCTTTGTTGAAAATGAGTTGTTTGAGAAATTGGTGTTTTGCTTCTGGAATCGCTATCCTGTTACATTGGTGTATATGACTTTCTTGTACCAATACCAGGCTGTTTTGATTATTGTAGCTTTTTAATAAAGCTTAAAGTCTCAGATCCTGATTCCTCCCACTTTTTTTTTTTCTTCTGAGGATTGTTTTGTCTATCTCTGGACCAGATGACTTTCCAGTAAAATTCTACCAAACATACAAGGAGGAGCTGATGTTAATACTTTTGTAAGTATTCCAGGAAATCAAGAAAGATGGAATTCTCTCCAAATCATTTTACGAAGCTAACATCACATTGATACCCAAACTGGGTAAAGATACAACAAAGAAAGAGAATCACAGGCAAATATCACTGATGAATATAGATGCTAAAATTCTCAGCAAGATTCTAGCAAACCGAATTCAACAACACATCTCAAAAATCATCCACCATAACCTAGTAGGCTTCATCCCCAGGATGCAGGGTTGGTTCAACATCCCCATGACCATAAACATAATTAAATACATCAATAGATGTAAAGACAAAAGCCACATGATTATGTCATTAGATTTGGAAAAAACTTTTGAAAAATCCAGCACTCTTTGATAAAACCCTCGAACATCTAGGCACAGATGGAACATGCCTCAAAACAGTAAGAGCCATCTACGATAAACTCAAAGCCAACATACTGCTAAACAGACAGAAATTGAAACCATTTCCCCTGAAAAATGGAACAAAACAAGGATGCCCACTCTCACCCTTCCTCTTCAACACAGTATTAGAAGTCTTAGCTACAGCAATCACACAAGAGAAGGAAAAAAGGGTATCCAAGTAAGAAAAGAGGAAGATGACATAATCCTATACTTTGCAGACAACATAATTCTATACTTCAAAAAACCAAGAGAATCAGTCAAAAACCTCCTTGCACTGATAAAGGACTTTGACAAAGTCTCAAGGTATAAAATAAATAAATGTACAAAAGTCAGTCGCATTCCTATACACCAACAATAAACAAACAGAAACCCAAATAAAAGACATAATCCCATTCACAGTATCCACAAAAAAATAAAATAAAATAAAAAGAAATACCTTAGCATCTTCCTAACCAAAGACATGAAAGACCTTTACAACCAAGACTACTAAACACTGCTCAAAGAAATCACAGATGACACAAACAAATGGAAAAATATTCCATGCTCATGTATTGGAAGAATTAACAGTGTTAAGGTGTCCATCCTACCCAAGGCAATCTACAGATTTAATACAATACTCATTAAATTACCAGCAGCACTTTTCTCAGACCTGGAAACAACAATACAGTTTTGTAGATTTCAATGTACAAATCCATCATGTATTTTGTTAGTTTACTACTGTTTCATTTATTTATTTATTTTTATTTTATTATAGCGATGTGGGGTGCAGTGAGGATTAATTACATAAGTAATTAATGTATGTAGGCAAATTTTGAGGTTCTAACTGGCTCTCACTCCCCAAGTACCAGATATCCTTTGTGTTGTCAAGTGCCCCCCACTTTTTCCTCCCTCCCTCCCCTTTTTTGATGTTACTGTAAATTGAATGATTTTCTTACTTTCCTTTTTATAATGCTAAGTGTTAGTGTACAGAAATGCAAGTGATTTTTGATTGCTGATTTTGTGTCCTGCAAGTTGAATGTATTTATTAATTTTAACCATTTGTGTTGGTGTGTGTATGTATGTGTGTGTGTTTGGAATTTTGTGGGGTTTTTTGCTATAAGATCATGTTATCTAAGAACAGAGGATAATTTTATTTCTTCTTTAGAAATTTGAATGCCTTTTATTTATTTTCCTCATCCAACTACTCTGACTTGGTCTTCTAGACTATACAGAATAGGAGTGATAAAAGGAATCATCCTTGTCTTCTTCCTGATCTTAGAAGAAAAGTTTTCATTATTTTCACCATTGAACATTATGTTAGTTGTGGGTTTTCCTGAGCTATGATCTTTACTATATTGAGGTAGTTTCCTTTATTTCTACTCTGAGTTTTTGAAAAAGATTAATGTGTGTTAAATGTTTCTCATGATTTTTCTGCTTTAATTAAATAATTATGTGGGATTTTTCTTCTTTCTTTTCATGTAGTAGATTTACTTTTATTGATTTTTGTGTATTGAAATATCTTTGCATTCAAATAGTAAATTCCACTAGGTTATTATATTTAATGATTTCACTATGTACTTAATTTGGCTTCCTAATGTTTTGTTGACAACTTTTGCTTTACTATTTATATGACATATTGATCTGTAGTTTTGTTTACTTGTAGTGTCTTTCTCTGGCTTTCATATCACCATCATGCTGGCCTCACAGTATATATTTGGAAGTGATTCCTCTTCATCAAATTTTTGGAAAAGTTGGAAGAGAATTATTGTTAATTCTAATTAAATATATGGTGGAATTCACTAGTGAAGTCATCTTGTCTTGGATTCTTTGTTGAATTTTTTTTTTTTTTTATGGATTCAATCTCCTTACTAGTTAAGGATTTTAGGCTGTCTATTTCTTTGTGATTCAGTGTCAATAGTTTTCATTCCTAGGAATTTTTAAAATATAAGTTATTCAACTTTTTAAAAATAATTTTTATTTCTGAAAAAAATGAATCATAAAGTCCCTCTTTCATTTCTGATGTTAGTTGAGTCTCCTCATTTTTTCTTTATCTATTCCGCTATCAGTTTTCTATCTTCTCTCCCATAGGATTCCTAGTTAAAATTGATATTAAAATTAAGCTAAATTAACTGAAGAAATAAAGAATGTGTTCTGTGATTTTGAGTTTCATTCAGGATTTGTCTTGGTATGTGCTTTACAAATTATATTAAACTTCTGAGGGACGGTTACATGTGCAAGTATATACCTAAAGGAATGCACAGGTAAAATTATTATCCCTGAAATTATGTATTTTATTCATCATCACCAACAAAAAAATGGCTTTTCCCAATAATCCATAGGGACTTGACTGTGACAAATGTTATTTTCACTTATCCTTTGAGATTACTATGCTGAAGTTGCTACATATATAAAGTACGTTTAGGTTGCTTCTTGCCTCTGAATGCATTTCTTTATAAACTAGTTAAGGTGTTTATAAAATGAAAGATGGAGAGGAAAAGACTAGTTTAATTGATCCATGGATGACTTTTAAGAGACATGAGACTCCACTAAACAATACTATCTTATTTTGTAAACCAGCTAGATTCAAGGGAGAAGATATAAATCTTTGGACTGAGAAAATAGATATTTCTTATTTTCCATGGAGAACATGAAAAAACAACTAGATTCTAAGAAACAGAACTTTTTTAAAGGATGTTGTAGAGGTGAGGATTATCTCTCAATCTGATCAAATTTTATATTGTATGACTCTATTGAAGGAATAAACATTTGCATATCTGTGACTGTTGGACTCAAATATAGGTTGGCATTTTCAGAGAGATGACATCACAGAGATTCTGTCATGAGCACTTGTGCATAAAGAATGTTTTGTAAGTTATTGTAGTATCTGTGAGTATGTCCTCTTTCCATTCTGTTCTTGCAATGTTCTATATTGCACTTACATACTTAATATATACTTGCTGAGAACCTACTAAGTGACAGCCACTGGTCTAGAGACTGGACTATAAAATTCCCTGTCAATTTTGTGATTACTCATTGATGTGTGGGGACCCTTGTTTGACCATATAATCTTATTTCATGTTACTAATATTTCAACTCTTTGTCCTAACTATACTATATCTTAATTAATTATGCCATAATTGCTTTTCCTAATGAAACTTTGTTCAGGCTTTTTTTGCTTTTCCTTTGCTTACATGTATATGTAGATAGACAAATATAACTTCGTGAGAGTATATAATTGTATCTATCTTTATCTCTATTAAAATCTGACAGGTCAATATTATATATTCTTCACATTCTAGCCTAAGTGTGATTCATTCAAGAATATTTTCTTTGAATCACTAAACTTGATTTGAGCCCTGTTGTTTCTACATGATACTTTTTCTTTCCTTCTGGGATAGTTAATTGCATGATAAATTATTTACAAAGTTGTTTTTAAAAGTTATAAAATAAATAAAGCTATGTTTGCATCACTCTCATGTTTTTCACTACAATAAAGCCCGGGGTCTAGTAAATGTGATAGCCTAGAAAATATTTCCTCAGCTAATGATATTTGAAGAGCATAAATGTGTTGGCATAATTCTGGGAAGCACACTTAAGGGAACTCTGCTTACATTCTTATGAGTGTGTATTATATTGATGAGAATATTTTTGATACATAAGGAAAGCAGGATCTCTTTGAGAGTCAATGGAAGTACTATCTAAGGTCACTGCCTTGATGGGAGATGAGAAACAGAAAATTAGTAATAAGATTCTCTAAAACTGAAGCATCTGTGATAACCCTCCTACTCTCTGTCTTGTGCTTAACTACTTTATCCCAGGGCTTGTCTGCCACGGAGATTTGACTATCCACGGGACCTATGAAATGTTTGAAGAAAGCTGCTTTAGTAAGTACTTTATATCTCTAACATAATTAGGTCAATTTATGAGTCTAATAAATAAACAGTTTTGAATGTGTCATAATGTGAGTTCTACATCATTTGCATTATAAGGATCTATTCACCTAGTAAATGATCAAAGTTACGATAAATGAGGACGGAAAGATGGGAAGGTAGGAAGTGTGATTAACATTAAGAAATACAAGTTTCTTAGAACATATCTTACTTAAATGGTACATGATAGTAATAAATAATAGGAAATAAACAGTCACATGTTATTGTATGTCAGATTAATTACATATATAGTGTAGCAAATGAAAGTATAAAGATAACACATTATGTTAATCCTATTTTAGAAACCACATCAAGGAATTCAGGATCATGTCCTTAGAGAGGAACAGAGATCATTTCTTTCTTTTCACTAAACTGATTAGATTGTGGGTTGTAGAGTCCTCTACCTAAAGCAAGCATCCTTTTATAACTCCCTTAAATTTTGTAAGATCTCTACTTAATCTTTTCTATGTATGGAAACTCACTCACATGAAAGAAATACTGAATGAAAGCCCAAAGAATAAGCCCCTTCAAAAGCCTTGTTTCATTCAAAATAAAGTCTGGTTATCACAGATGTAAAAGCTTCCAGTAGAGATTAACCTGCAAATTCAAACCCAAAGTACCATTGAAGAACACCTTTGTATTCTAAGGAGTAATAGTCTGCATCTTTTATGTTCATATATCTGAAATATACTCTGTGTTAGCACTAATTTATTGGTAGTTCTAAACTCGGGGTTTTGGTATTTCCTAAGTATAAATGAGATTTGACACTGGATTCTGCGCATTTTGTGAATATGTTAGTCAATGAATATGTTAGTCAAAGAGTTTTCTGGCAGCTAAAATTAGGGGAACAGAAATAAATACTTTATTTTTTCTTTTTTGAGTTGGAGTCTCACTCTGTCATCCAGACTGGAGTGCAGTGGCTGCTCGCGGCCACCGCAGCCTCGTCCTGCTGGGCTCCAGCAATCCTTCCGCCTCAGCCTTCCGAGTAGCCGGAATTACAGGAGTGCGCTACCATGCCCAGCTAATTTTTTTTTTTATTCTAGAGATGAGGTCTCGCCTGCCTAGGCAGGTCTCGAACCCACGGGCTCAGGCAATCCACTCACCTCAGCCTCCCAAAGGCACGGGATTACAGGCTGAGCCACCGAGCCCGGCTAGAAATAAATACTTTGTAATAAGTAATATTAGGGAGAGCTTACAACTAGATATAGATGGAAAATATAACAAGTCATGGGATTGCTAGCTAAAACAGATTTGGGACCCATTTAATTGATGCAAAAATAAGTGTTTTTTAGAAAGTCCTCATTAAAAAAAATGAAAAAAATAAGTTTTTAATATTCCCCAGATATTTGTTAGTATAACTTATATTTATCTACAATGAGCAGAGAAAACTTTGAAAACATGAAGAAGCTGAAACGAGAAAAAATGGACTTTACTGCCTGTGATTTCCTTACTTTTTTAAGTCTTAGAAATCTTTGCTATCCTATTTCTTCTGTTTTTCCCTTCTTCATAGAAATTGTTCATATTACTACCAGAATATATAATATCCCAGGCTTTGAATAGTTTAAGGCTCATCACTTAGGTACCAATTTAAATATGACATTCTCACAACCCAACGTAGACTTGTCATTATTTATTTATTTATGGTGCCTTACTTTTTCCTCCAGTATTATCTCCATGATTTGTTCATTTCTTTTTCCCTTTCTTTTCCTTTTCTTTCTTTCTTTTCTTTTCTTTTCTTTTTTCTTTTTTTTTGAGTCAGAGTCTCACCCTGATTCCCAGGCTGGATTGCAGTGGCATGATCATGGCTCATCAAAGCCTCAATCACCTGTACTCAGGTGATCCTTCTGCTTCAGCCTGCAGGTGCTACTACAGGTACACACCTCTATACCCGTCTTTTTTTTTTCATGAAATTTTTTGCAGAGATGAGGTCTTACTATGTTGCCCAGGCTTATATCAAACTCCTGGGATCAAGCAATGCTCCCACCTCAGCCTCTCAAAGTGCTGGGATTATAGGCATGAGCCACTGTGCCAGACATTTAAAAAAATTTTTTGTACATTTTAAATATTCAAATGCTAAAACATGGTTTGTTATAGAGTAAATGTTTAGTAAAGATATGCTGCATGAAGTACAAGTATGACTACAAATGGAATAATTTACTGAAATGGACAAAGTGACTTACAGTTATCTGTGAAAATATGAAGTAATATAATAATTATCGTTTATTATTTCAAAGTTCAATAATTTGGAATACTTTAATTTTATTATTCTAGTTCTAGTGAACTTAAATAATCCTGATAATAAATTTGGATTGTTTTTAACAGCTAATTAAAGGCCTTTCTGAACTTAACCACTATATTTTTCAGCATCTGGTTGTGATCAAACTGTCATAGCAACTTGTTTTCATAAAAACTGATAGAAAGCAAAAGAAAACAATAATGCCTCCTTTCAATGCTTCTCGTCCCTCTTCGATCACCTTTTTGCTGCTGGGCATCCCAGGACTAGAGCACCTGCATGTCTGGATTGGGATTCCTTTTTGCTCCATGTATGTGGTGGCCGTGGTGGGGAATGTGACCATCCTGGCCGTGGTAAGGGCAGAGAAAAGCCTCCATGAGCCTATGTTCCTGTTTCTGTGCATGCTGTCAGTCACTGACCTGGTCCTCTCCACATCTACACTGCCTCGCATGCTCTGTCTCTTCTGGCTCGGAGCCCATGACATCGCCTTTGAGGCTTGCCTGGCCCAAATGTTCTTCATTCATAGCTTCACTGCCATGGAATCGGGTTTCTTCCTGGCCATGGCCATTGACCGTTATGTGGCCATCTGTGACCCACTGCATCATACCACCATTCTCACCCACAGTCGCATCACCATAATGGGTTCCATCGTGGTGTGTCGGGGTGTAGCCTTCTTTATTCCACATCCCATCCTGCTCAAACAGCTGCCTTACTGCAGAACTCGGATCATTGCCCACACCTACTGTGAGTTCATGGCTGTAGTAAAGCTGGCGTGTATGGACACAGGGTCTACCAAGCGCTACAGCCTCAGTATGGCTTCTATCATTGGCTCAAGCGATGCCATTCTCATAGCTGTGTCCTATGCTTTCATCCTGCGCTCTGTATTCCGCCTGCCATCCCGAGAAGCTAGCTTTAAGGCATTGGGTACGTGTGGCTCCCATGTCTGTGTCATTCTTGTTTTCTATTCCACAGCTGGGTTTTCCATTTTCACTCACCGTTTCGGGAAACATGTTCCAGCACATGTTCATATTTTTATTGCAAATATGTATCTTTTGGTGCCCCCTTTTCTCAACCCCATCGTGTATGGAGTAAGGACCAAGAAAATACGCGAGCATGTTCTTAGAACGCTAAGGGTCAAGGTTGCTTTATTTTAGTTGGATAAATGAAAGAGACAGCTCAAGAATCAATCTAAATGCAAGAGAAGATGAAGGGGAAAATAAATAACTGCTCTCAGTTTCATAACCTGAATTGCATTTATCATCCGAAATTTCTGTTAGTTACAAGTTGACTGCAAATTCCAAAAATTCTAATTCAACAATTTGTTACAGTTTTTTAATATATTTAATAAGTACTGGAGAAGAGATTATTAAACTTTCTGTTGTTTCTTTCAGAGAATAATTACAAACAGAATAGGAAAGGACAAAAGGATAAGTAAACATGATATAAAAAATAAAAGAAGATTGTTTAGAGAACTAAATGCTGAATAGAATATGCCTGAAAGTTTGAAACAATTTGGATTCATTGAAGATGCTGTGAATTCATCTATGAATTCATAGAACACATGATGATTATAGTTCTGCTTTCTAGTGAAATTAGATGAAAGGCTTATAGTTCATCTGTAGAAATAGTACTAATAACATATGCATATTAAAAGTTGGTATACAAAGATGAGTCTCCTAACAATAACATGGGAGCTCCAATTCTGGTGTAATGACAGCTCTGTTTTCTAGATAAATTTTTATAAAAATGCCAATATCCTAAAGTCTATCGACTGCTAGATAGAGTATTTTCAATATTAAACCAATATCTTAGAGTCTGTTTACTGCTGAAATTGAGGTTATGAATTCCAAGTTTCATATTTTGTAGTCAAAATTATTAAATTACCTGCTATTTTATACACTGGGATTATTTCATTGATTAGATGACTTGAAGCTCAGTATTCAGTTGTACAAAATGAAATGTCTTATTAGTGACAATGATAAAATACTCCTATTTATTGTCCCAGTACCAAGGACTTACTTATTTCATTAATTCATTGTCACTATTTTCCCAAGCAGTTATCTATTTCTCATTTTTTAAATATAATCTAACATTGATGGGTCTTTTATATTTTTGATCTATAAAGGCTGATTTTTGGCTACCTATGGTTTGAAGCATTTTACCATCCCTTGCTTATTGACTCAGGCACTCACACATAATTTAAACAAGACTAACATCTCTGGATTTATCAATACTCAGTTCATTCAAATATGACAACAGTGTAAAGGTTTCTGTTTTTGGAGAATTGATGTATTTGTCATAATTTTCTTGACTAAGAAACTCAGGATCAGAAGTAATTTGAAGGTGTATCAAAATTGATTTAGAAATTGTATGTTTGAGATTCGTATAGAATATTAAATGACTTATATCTTGTAGGCAAAAAAAAGTCTCAGATAAGGTAAATATTCAAGTATCTTCAACCTGTAAGTGGACAAAGGGTTTTGTTGTAAGTGGTCTCACTAAAAAAACAATTGCACACACATACACAAAATACAGAGAATTTGAACAATGCTGAAATCTGTGTTACCATTCCCTATCTGTCTTATTTAAGTGTATCATTTTGTATCAAGGATTAAGACTTTGGTGACTCCAAGGCATTGCTTGGACGTTCATAATACTTTGTATTAAAATAACTAACAATTGTGTGAGGATTAAATGAGATTTGTGAATCAAAATGGCACAAATAAAACACTCAATAAATGTTAATTATTTTGCTCCTCCACAATGACTGTGACTTTCTATGTTCTTTATCTTTCATTTGTTTAAATTGCTTTAAGAAATGCCTATTATATATTACTTAACATCTTTGCAACTGCATATTTGTATTTTTTGATGTTTATATATTGAGTGTATTTTATTCCATTTTCTTTTAGTCAAATACTTGCTGAGTCTGGCAACATTTTTTGTTTCCTTTTCCTGTGGACAATTTTGGTTAATTTCATCCCATATATTGATTATTAAAGCCTTCTGGAGAACAAGGTAATGTTATGAAAGTGGAATAGAACATTAACAAGAATATAGAATAAGAATATTTCATCTTTTATGTTAACACAATCATTTTATAATATGTATTCAATACATTTCTTTTAAATTGGATTAGATTGATTTGGACTAATTTTCTTAACTATTACATTTTTTCTATCATTATCAAGTAACTTTTTTTTTGAGTTTGGAATCTCACTCTGTTGCCGAGGCTGGAGTACAGTGGCACACTCACAGCCACAGCAGCCTCGACCTGATGGGCTCAAACGATCCTTCTGCCTCAGCCTTTCAAATAGCTGGTACCACCGGTGCATGTGCCACCCGGCCTGGCTCATTTTTTTATTTATTGTGGAAGTGAGGTCTTGCCATGTTGCCCAGGCTGGTCTCAATCCCCTGGGTTCAGGCAATCCTCTCGCTTCCACCTCCCAAGGAGCTGGGATGACAGGCATGAGCCACCACGCCTGGCTAAGTGAATTATTTTTGTTCTTATTTTTCTCTTAGAAGAAATTTGCATGAGGAGACCATAATTAAGTTCCTTAGAATCCATACCAGATGTACCTGGGAAGCTTGGAAACAAAATCACTCATCTTCTGTGAATGGAGGGCTCCTGCAGATTTCTCTGATTGTCTACAACCTCTTTCTACTTGTTTTATCATGGGAACTTAGTAAACTTATAATGAACTAAACTGTAAAGACAACAGGCTATATTATGTTTGGCTTATACTTTAATATTGTCATGTGTGTTTTTCTTTCTTTCTCAAATATATTTTACTGCCATACATCATTGCTGTGCTTTTTTTCACCATCATTTATCTTTCATGATGCAGTTCAGTGTCAACTGAAGGAAGTTTCCTCTGATGTTTGTCTTTATTAATATATACTTGCATGCTAATAATACCGAAGTGTGTGTGTGTGTGTGTGTGTGTGTGCGTGTGTGTGTGTGTGTGTGTATAAAATAACCATTCATATTTTCAGTATTAAGATAGACTGTAGCTCTCCATCGGTCTGCTGCTGTGCTTTATGTCCCTGGCCCCTAAGGTGGCGGCCAGGCAGGGAATCATGATCAGGTAGTGCAGTTTGCTGAGCCAAGTCAGCAGTTTATAGAGGACTCAATTTGAATGGTTAAAAGATGCACCAAACCTGATAAAAAGAATTCCAGAAGATTGCCATGGCAACAACAATAGGATTTGCTATAATGGGATTCATTGACTTCTTTGTGAAATTGCTCTGTATCCCTATTGCTAACATAATTGTTGGTGGCTGAATACTTTTCAAAGAGTGTTTGCATCGTTGGACTGATGGACCAGTGAGGGGTTGAGAATCTCAAGGAGTAAAGTTTGCCTATGTTTATTTTTCTTCCAAGACATTTTCTCTTTCTAAATTAAAATAATTTAAAATTTTAAAAAAAGATAAAATGTAACTAAAAGACATTCACTAGTATCTTAATTGTGATAAAATATATGCAAGCATAAAATTTATTATAAACATTGTAAGTGAACAGTTCAATGGCATAAATACATTCACATTGTTGTACAGCCATCACCAACATCCATCTCCAGGACTGTTTTTGTTTTTTTATTTTAAAGGTGTGGGGTACGATTCAGATTAGGTATACAAGTGGTCATTGTACGGGTAAAGTTTTGGCCTCCCTTTTGTCCCCACTTCATCTGGTTTAAGGTCAGGTACCCTTATTGATGTTATGTGCTCCACTCCCCACCCCAACCTGGACCCCCGGCAGTGTCCTGCTACTGCCAATCCTTTTTTTATCGTATTATGGTAAATGCAGAAGTGTTTTTGTCTTTCCCAACAGGAACTTTGTATCACTAAACATTCTCCCCATTCCCATTCTCCCCTCTCCTCCTCCTCTCATAACTCCCATTCCAAGAATTGTCTATAAATTTAACTACTATAGACACCTTATATGAGTGTAGCCATACAATATTATTCTTTTGTAACTCTTTTTTCTCATGCAACATGATGTCTAAAATATTCATCTGTGTTGTGGCATGTGACAAAATTTCCTTCTTTTTAATTTGAATAATATTCCATTTTATGTACATACCACATTTTGTCTATTCATTCAACTGTCAGTGGATAGTTGGGTTGTTCCCATCTACCAGTTATTGTGAATAATGTTGTTATGAGCTTGAGAGTACAAATATCTATTTGATTTCCTGCATTTATTTCATGTGGGTATATGCAAAGAGGTGAAATTGCTGAATCACATAAGTCTGAGTTTAATTTTTTGAGGAACTACCATATTTTTTCTTCTTGCTACTTACTGAATCACTTTACATTATCACCAGAATGTGCAAAGATTCTAGATTCCTTCACATCTATACCAACATTTGTGTTTTTTTGGTAATAGATATTCTAATGGGTATGAAGTAGTATCTCACTGTGGTTTAGATTTGCCTTTCTCTCAAAATTAGTGATGCTGAGTATTTTTTCATGTGCTTATTGGTCATCTGTATATATTTTTATCATATGTTTGCATTGCAAATATTTTCTGCCACTTTCTGGATTGCTTTTTACCCTGTTGATAATATACTCTGACATACAAAATTTTAATTTTTATAAACACCAACTTATCAGTTTACTATTTTTTCCTGTATTTCTAATGTATTTTAAATAAATCATTACCAAATCTAATATTATGAAAATTTTTCTTTATCCTTTTTCCTAATAAATCTATGATTCTACTTTTTACAACCAGGTCTTTGATTCATTTTGAGTAATTTGTATGTGCTGTAAGATGAATATAACTTCATTTTTTCATATGGATATTCATTTATCCAAATAGTATTTGTTGAAAAGACTGTTCTTTCTTTTCTTTTCTTTTCTTTTCTTTTCTTTTTTTTGAGTTAGAGTCTCACTCTGTCACCCAGCCCAGGCTGGAGTGCAGTGGCATGCTCACGGCCACCACAGCCTCAACCTGCTGGGCTTAAGTGATCTTTCAGTCTCAGCCTTCCAAGAAACTGGAGCCACAGGCATGCACCACCATGCCTGGCTAATTTTTTTTATTTTTGTAGAGACGAAGTCTCACCAAGTTGCCTGGGCTGGTCATGAACCCCTAGGCTCAGGCAATCCTCTCGCCTTCACCTCCCAAAGGGCTGGGATTACAGGCTTGGGTCACCGAGCCTGGCCAAGACTGTTCTTCCTCTGTTGAATTATCTTGGTACTGTTACGGAAATCATTTGAATATATATATGGGTTTATTTCTGTGTTCTTAATTCTACTTCATTGATTTGTATGTCAGCCTTTCTGTCAGAACCACAGTGGCTAGATAATCATGGTTTTGTACTTTGTTTAGAAATTAGAAAGTGTGAGATTTCTATGTTATTCTTCATGTTCTGCAGTTTTTGCCCCAAAATGGCATGCCTACCACCCCACTCTCACTTTTCACCAGATCTTGCCCCTAGTGACTTTTTTTGTTTCTCTGGATGAAAAAAGTTCTCAGAGGGAAGTATTTTGCTGATGTGGAAGAACTGAAACAAAAAACAGCAGAAACACTTAAGGGCATCAAAATTGACGAGTTCAAAAACTGTTTTGAACTATAGTGAAAGAGTCTCAATAGATATATTTCATCAAACAAAGAGTACTTTGAAGGTGAATGAAGTTCAAACCTGTGAGAATAAACACACAGCACTTAAAAATAAATTTCAGTTTTGGGGAGTTCTTCCTTGTATGTTTTTGTAAAGCAAAATAACACCTATAAAGGAAATAAAAATACATTACTCCAAAATAAACTTCTCTGACTCTTTCTGAAGTGTCCCTTGAAAAGCTGTCTTTTGTGGGGGAAATTCACATTTATAGCTCTGTAGAGAATTTACATTAGTGCAGTCAGCCCTTCTCATGTCCACATCTTACAAAGATCAACAAGACCACATTTGTTAACCAAGCCTCCTCTTCTCCCCTTTCCATAACATACTTTGCCACTGAAACTTGATTTACCAACATAATTGCTTTTGGCTATGCTCTGAACCAATATTTTTTTCTGTAACCTCAAGATGTTATATAAGCTTCTGTGCCTAGTTAGATTAACTGGTATGCCTTTTCTCCTATTAATCAATCTGTCTCTTGTCAGTGATTTTTCGGTGAACAATTAGGGGACCAAGGGCTTTGTCTCCCACACTTGTTCTACTGTAAATATTGTTTAAATATATAAGTATAGAAAAGCACAAGAACATCAAAATCAGTATCAGATCTAGTCATGTTCCTTGTGTTCTCATTGTTCACTCCATGCCAAGCCTAAAGTGCCTTCTGTGTTTGATTGCACTTTATATACAGATTTTTTTAAATCATTTGTTCATAATGGTAATTATGTTGGTTTCTTATAATGCCTTGGACCTATATGCCTAAATGCTGTTTTTCTTTATTTCTGCAATCTATGTATTGCAAAAAGTAAACCAGCATACACTATTCACTGTCCCAGTCTTCATTTTCAAACAAAAATACTTCAAATGTCGTTTGTTTAGGATATATGGTTTCCAGATAAAGAGATTGTTCAGTTAAGCTGGAATTTCAAATAAATAACAAACAATTCTTGATAATTATGCTAAAATATTTTAAAAACAAAACCTATTTATTTTAATTTCAATTGTCATATGGAGTCCAGTATTTTTATTTGCTAAATCTGACAATCATACTAGTAGGGGAGTTTGGGCAATAGTTTTCTAGAGACCAGATTGTGGTTTTTTCTCATTATTTGATGGAGAAGGTATTATTGGCCAGGTGTGGTGGCTCACATCTGCAATCACAGCACTTTGAGGGGAGGGCTGAGGTGGGTGGATTGCTTGGGCCCAGAATTTGAGATCACCTTAGGTGACCAAGGGAGACCTCATCTCTACAAAAAAGTGAAAAAATTAGCTGAATGTGGTTGTGGTCCCAGCTACTTAGTAGGCTGTGGAACGTGAATCACTTAAGTCCAGGAATTGGAGGCTGCAGTGAACTGTGATTGTGCCACTGCACACCAGCCTGCATCACAGAGTGAAACTGCAACTCAAAACATAAAATAAAATAAATAATAAAGGCTGGAAATCCAGTATTAGTTACTTCAGTGTCCGACAAGGTCATTAAAATCCCACAGTGCACCTGGAAAACTTTGAAACAAATTTACTCATCTGTGAGTGCAGGTCTCCTACAGATTTCTGTGGTGTTTAGAGCTTCCTGCTCCCTTGTTTTATCATGTGAATTAAACAGATGGAGTCAAATTAGAAGATTAAACTGTAAAGACAACGGGCTATATTACGTTTGGCATATACTTCTACTTTGTCGTGTGTTTTTCTTTCTTCCTCACATATATTTTAGGGCCATACTTCATTGTCATACTGTTTTTCACTAGCTTAGTATCAACTGAAAAAACCCTCCTTGATGTTTGTCTTTGCTAATATGTGTTTCCATGTTACTAATAAAGAAACATATCTACACATAAAATCACCACTCCTGTTTTCAGTATTATGACACAATGTAACTAAAAGACACTTCACTCTTGAGTATTTCAAATTGTGTTAAAAATATACACAAAAATAAAATTTATCATTATAAACATTGAAAGTGGACAATTCAGTGGTCTAAGTACATTCGCATTGTTGTGCAACAATCATTGCCATCCATCTAGAGAACTGTTTTTTATCTTGCCCAACAGAGCTTTGCTTCATTAAACACTAAGTCTCCCCATTCTCCCTTCTCCACATCCCTTGACAACTACCATGCTACATACTGTCTCTATAAATTTGGCTACTATAGTACCTCATGTGAGTATAATCAAGCAATATTTATCCTTTTGTAACTGGTTTATTTCACTTAGCATAATGTCTAAAATGTTCATCTATTTTGTGGCATGTGACAGAATTTCCTTCTTTTTAAGTGTGATTGATATTCCATTGCATGTACATACCACATTTTGTTTATTCATGCAAATGACAATAGAAAGCTGAATTGTTTCCACCTACCAGTTGTTGTGAATAATGGAGTTATGAACATGAGCGTACAAATAACTATTTGAGTTCCTGCTTTTATTTCCTTTGAGTGTATGAATCACATGGTAAGTTTGGGTTCAATTTTTTGAGAAACCACCATATTTATTTTCATGGCAGCTGCATCACTATACATTCTCACCAGGAATGTGCAAGGATTCCAAATTTCTGCACATCTACACCAACATTTTTTTAAAATGTATGTAATAGTCATCCTAATGGGTATAAAGTAGCATCTCATTGTGGTTATGATTTGAATTTCTCTCAAAATTAGTGATGTTGATTTTTTTTTCATGTGGTTATTGGTTCTCTGTATGTATTTCTTGGAATGACCAGTTCAAGTCTTTTGCACATTTTGCATCCTGGTTTTGCTGTTGTTATTGTTAATTTTAAGCTGTTCTTTGTATATTCTTATACTACTTTTTTTTTTTGAGTTGGAGTCTTACTCAGTCACCCTGACTGAAGTGCAGTGGCTGCTCCCAGACACCGCAGGCTTGACCTGCTGGACTCCGGTGATCCTTCCACCTCAGCCTTCCAAGTAGCTGGAACTACAGGCATGCTCTACCACATCTGGCTAATTTTTTGATTTATTGTAGAGATGAGGTCTCACGAAGTTGCCCAAGCAGGTCTCAAACCCACAGACTCAGGCAATCCACTCACCTCAGCCTCCCAAAGTGCAGGATTATAGGCTGAGCCACTGAACCCAGCTCTTAAACTACATTTGTATCATATATTTGACTTACAAATATTTTCTGCAATTATTTGAAATGCTTTTTTTACTCTGTTGATAGTATACTCCGATACACAATAATTTAATTTTTATAAAGTCCAATTTATCAATTTTTTGCTATTTTTCTGCTTTTGATGGGATATTCAACAAATCATTGCCAATTCCAATGTTATGAAATATTTCCCATCTTTTTTTCCCAAAAATCTTACAATATTTCTTTTTACATTTAGGTATTTGATTCATTTTGAAGTATTTTTATGTGTACTCTCTCTCTTTCTCTCTCTCTTTCTCTCTCGTCTAATTATTCTGGCTAGAACTTCCAGTACTATATTTAATCAAGTGGGAAAAGTAGACATTTCTACTTTGTTTCTAATCTTAAAGACTGAGCTTTTAATATTTCAATATTATCTGTTTGAGTATGATGTTGCCTGTGGGTGTTTCATATATGCCTTTTATTATCTTGAGGTTGTTGATGGCTTTTGATTATTCCTCTATAATCTTTAAAATGGGATAATTATGAGGGCACTACTATGCCATTCTTTTAAATCAAATAATTACTGAAATCTAGCCTTATGTGAGTCAGACATCTCTGTTAGCCAGAGTCTAATCAGATAGGAAAACACATGAATATTTGGTACAGGGTATCCTTAGTGCTGGTAATAATTTACACAAATTATAGAATTGCTGAAAAGTCAAATATACGAGAAACAACAGGAAGCTATACTTATTTTAAGTCATTGAAATAGAGAGGTACCTGTAGTGTAATTATACCTCACTCAGAGATATGTGGAAACTGACATGGCAGTCCTTTCAGCCAGGAAGTGGTGTCATGGAAAAAATGCAGCTCAAAAAATAAAGAAAAAGGGCAACAGCATAGGTGGATTCATGAGACTCTCCGAACGTGAGTTCCCAAAAAGACTACTACTTTTCTTCCTGCACCCCCCTGCCCACCGCCACCCACACTGGTACAAGGCCTGGGGATTTTTGGTCCCACGCCGGGCCAGACATTGTGGCCGGACCGTGGCTGCTCCACTATATGTGATTCCGGCTAGCTGGGGAATCCCAAATCCCGGATCCCAGCCCCATCCTTAGTACATCGTCAAGACCAGCACCCAGCGCCAAGCTTCCAGTCACTCTGGGAGGCTCTGAGTACCCGCTCCTCAGAGATACCAGTCCCATTTCTGGCTAAAGTGCCCTGTGAGGGACCCAGAACCACCACCTGCCCTCTGGAGTTTTGGAGATCTGAAGTCCCAGGCCCACCCTGACTGAGGCATTCAGCGTGCGACCACAAGCCTGTGTAAGGGGGCAGAACCCCAAGCTGGTTTGAGATGCTGATCGCAGGCTTCCAGCTCCAGAGGAGGGAATGCCCCACCCTCTCCTCCACCCCAGCCTGCTGGTGGCACCCTGGATCCAGCTCCCAGCTGTGCAGCTGGTCCCACCTAGAGACCCACACGAGCATCACTAAAAGTGAAAGTAAAGCTACCACCTCTGCCATTTTCAAGGCATATTTACATCACATCGCCCTGTCCACCTATCAGAGCCTCCACCTCGGTTCCCATGGTGACATCATTAAACAGGAGACAGCCGGGCTTGGTGGCTCAGCCTGTAATCTGGTGCTTTTGGGAGGCTGAGGTGAATGGATTGCCTGAGCCCGTGGGTTCAAGACCCACTTGGACAGCGAGACCTCATCTCTACAATAAGCCAAAAAATCAGCCAGGCGAGGTAGCGCATGCCTGTAATTCCAGCTACTTGGAAGGCTGAGGCAGAAGGATTGCCGGAGCCCAGCAAGTCAAAGCTGCAGTGGCCAGAAGCGGCCACTGCACTCCAGTCTGGGGTGACAGACTGAGACACCAACTAAAAAAAAAAAAAATTAAACAGGAGACAAAGCCCCTCCCCTATGCTGAATAGAGACCAGTGTCACAGATCTCCCAGGCAACAAGCTAACTGCCTGCAACAAAAACAGAGGGGAGAGGCTGGAGATTAGAACTCAAGGGACTTTATCCACTAAGGGACGAGAGAGAAAAATCTACACAAATAAAGAAAAACCACAAGAAGAATATGGGTCCCTCCCAGACTCCTGGGAGGGCAGACACTGAGAAAACTGACTTCAGAATGCAAACAACGAAGCGTCCCCAGAATGACTGGTCTCAAAATACAAACCTAGACATCAAGACATTAATGGAAAGATTAAAAAGAATTGAGAAGATTCAAGAAAAAACTAGAACGGAGCTGATATCTGAAGAAACAGTATTAAAGAATACTGTAAATGAAATAAACAATAAATTGATAAGCATGGAAAGCAGAATTACCCAAGCAGAAGAAAGAATCTCAGAGCTTGAGGACCAAAATATAGAAATAACCCAAACTCTCAAAAACACAGAAAACAAGCTCAAAAAGACAGAAAAAAACCTTCAAGAGATGAGTGATCACCTCAAGAGACCTAACCAAAGAGTAATTGACCTGCCTGAGGCAGAAAGAGAGACAGAGACCACATTGGAACAAACCTTCCATGATATCATTCAAGAAAACTTCCCTTATCTAATAAATGATGCAAAAACTCAAATACAAGAGATCCAGAGAACCCCTTCAAGACAACGAACGAGAAAATCAACTCCTAGACACATAATAATTTGCCTAAACAAAGTAGGCATAAAAGAAAAATCCTAAAGGCAGCAAGAGAAAAAGGCCAGATCACCTACCATGGAAAACCAATTAGAATAGCAGCAGATTTATCTACAGAAACCCTGCAGGCTAGAAGAGCTTGGAGCCCTATCTTCAAAGTCCTAAAAGATAAACAATTTCAGCCAAGAATAACTTACCCTGCCAGATTAAGCTTCATCAGCAAGGGAGAATTAAAATTTTTCCCAGATATCCAATCCCTAAGATCTTACGCTGCCACCAAACCACCTCTACATGAAACACTTAAGAAAGTACTAAACACAGAAGAAAAGGGGGAAAAAAGAACAACATCCTTCACAAGAGTACAGGAAAAAGAATAAAATACACATGAACCAACCCCAAAAACAAAAGAAAGACAATAAACCAAGTGGAAGAACAACTCTATAAGAACTCTGTGTAGGGACAAACTCTCACATTTCAATAATTAGCCTGAATGTGAATGGACTAAATGCACTACTGAAAAGACAAAATGGATCAAATATCACCAGGCAACAATATACTGCCTTCAAGAGACACATCTCACTAGAAAGAACATACACAGACTCAAAGTAAGAGGATAGGAAACAAATTTCCAGGCGAATGGAACACAAAAGAAAGGAGGAGTCGCAATCTTAATTTCAGACAAAATATCATTTAATCCATCAAAAATTTAAAAAGATACAGAGGGCCACTATATAATGATAAAAGGTTCACTCCATCAACAAGAAATATCTATCCTAAACATATATGCACCTAACATAGGTGCACCAACTTTTATAAAGCATCTCCTAGGAAAACTAAAGAAAGATATTGACTCTAACACCATCATAACTGGGGACTTTAATACCCCACTCACAACCCTCGACAGATCATCGGAACAAAAAATCAGCAATGAGATCCAGAACCTCAATGAGACTCTGGATCAAATGGACTTAATTGATACCTACAGAACACTCCATCCAAAGACCACCGAATATACATTCCACTCATCACCGCACAGGATGTATTCCAAGATCGACCACATTATCGGCCATAAATCAGGCATAAGTAAATTTAAGAGGACCGAAATTCTACCATGCACCTTTGTGGACCACAGTGGAATAAAAATAAACGTTAACACCAACAAGGTCCCCCCCAAAACCCACAAAGATATGGTAACTAAACAGCATGATGCTAAACAACTCCTAGATCAATGATGAAATCAAAACAGAGATCAAAAGATACCTGGAAACAAATGAAAATGAAGAAACATCTTACCAAAATCTCTGGGACGCCTTAAAAGCTGTAATAAGAGGGGAATTTGTACCCCTACAAACACACATGAAAAAAATGGAAGGAGCACAAATTAATAGTCTAACAAGCTACCTAAGGAAGCTGGAAAAGCAAGACCACAACAACCCTAATTTCAACAGAAGAATCCAGATCACTAAAATAAAAGCCCAAATCCAGGACATAGAAGACAAAAAGACAATACAAAAAATCAATGAAACAAAAAGCTGGTTCTTCAAAAGGATAAACAAGATCGATGGTCCCCTAGCTAGACTGATCAAGAAAAAGAAAGAAAAAACCCAAATAAGCACAATCAGAAACACAAAAGATGAAGTCACATCTGACCCTGAAGAAATACAAAAGATCATTAGAGACTACTATGTACACTTGTATGGAAACAAACTTGAAAACCTCAAGGAAATGGAGGACTTTCTGTCATCACACAACCTGCCTAGGTTGAAACAAGAAGAAATTGAGACCCTAAATAGACCAATAACAATCAAGGAAATTGACTATGTAATAAGAAAACTACCTACAAAAAAAAACCAGATGGCTTTCCAGCAGAATTCTACAAGACATTTAAGGAAGAACTGATTCCAATCCTACTGAAGCTATTTCAGGTGATTGAGAAAGATGGAACCCTCCCCAAATCATTTTATGAAGCTAACATCACATTGATACCCAAGCCAGGTAAAGACCCAACAAAGAAAGGGAACTACAGGCCAATATCTTTGATGAACATAGATGCTAAAATTCTCAACAAGATCCTAGCAAACCAGATTCAACAACACATATCAAAATTTATCCATTATAACCAAGTAGGCTTCATCCCTGGGACGCCAGTCTGGTTCAACATTCGTAAAAAAATAAATGTAATTAAATACATCAACAGATGTCAAAACAAAAACCACATGATTATATCATTAGATGCAGAAAAAGTTTTTGATAAAATCCAGCACCCCTTCTTGATAAAAACCCTCAAACATCTTGTTATACAGGGAACATACCTCAAAGTAGTAAAAGCCATCTACAAGAAACCCACAGCCAGCATACTCTTAAACGGACAAAAATTGGAAACATTTCCCCTGAAAACTGGAACAAGACAAGGATGTCCACTCTCACCCCTCTTGTTCAATATAGCATTGGAAGTCCTGGCTAGAGCAATCAGAGAAGAGAAGGCAATCAAAGGTATTCAGATAGGAAAAGAGGTAGTCAAATTATCTCTCTTTGCAGATGACATGATCGTGTACCTTGAAAATCCAAGAGAAACTGTCAGAAACCTCCTTACACTGATAAAGGCCTTCGGCAAAGTCTCAGGATATAAAATAAATGTTCCAAAAGACAATTGCATTTCTTTACACCAATAATAAACAAACAGAGACCCAAATAGAAAGCACAATTCCATTCACAATAGCCACATAAAAGTGAAATAGCTTGGCATCTTCCTAACCAGAGACGTGAAAGACTACAATTAAAACTACAAAACTCTGCTCAAAGAAATCAAAGATGACACAAACAAGTGGAAAAATATCCCATGCTCATGGATTGGAAGAATCAACATCGTGAAGATGTCCATCTTACCTAAGGTAATCTACAGATTCAATGCAATACCTATCAAATTACTAGCAACATTCTTCTCGAACCTAGAAAAAACAACACAGGAATTCATATGGAAACACAAACGACCAAGAATAGCCAGAACAATCCTCAGCAAAAAAAAAAAAAGCAGGTGGTATCACATTACCAGACTTCAAACTTTACCATAAAGCTACAATCATCAAAACAGCTTGATATTGGTATAGGAGCAGGCATATAGACCAATGGAATAGAATTGTGATTCCAGAGGCAAGACCCCAATTTGTCAACCAACTCATCTTTGACAAAGCCTCCAACACCTACCACTGGGGAGAGGAGAGCCTATTCAGTAAATGGTGCTGGGAAAACTGACTGACCACATGCATAAGATTGAAACAGGACCCCTATCTATCCCTATACACAAAAATTAACTCCAAATGTATCAGAGACCTAAATGTAAAACCTCAAACCATAAGAACCTTAGAAAATGAAGGACACACCCTCATGGAAATTGGAACTGGCCTCCAATTCCTGAGCAAAACTCAAAACCCACAGACCATAAGGGATAAGATAGACAAGTGGGACCTCATTAAACTGACAAGCTTCTGCAAAGCCGAAGAAACCATCAAGAGAGCAGGAAGACAGCCTACAGACTGGGAAAATGTATTTGCCAACTCCAGGTCTGACAAAGGCCTAACATCTTGGATCTACAAGGAACTCAAACGTGCTGAAAAGAAAAAAAGCAAACAACTCCATTATAAAGTGGGCAAAAGATATGAACATACACTTCACAAAGGAAGACATTCGAGCAGCCAACAGACACATGAATAAATGCTCAACCTCATTAATGATTAGGGAGATGCAAATTAAAACCACACTGAGATACCACCTAACTCCATTCAGAATGGCAATTATCAACAACTCAAAAAATAACAACTGCTGGAGAGGGTGTGGCGAAAAGGGAACACTTCTACATTGTTGGTGGGAGTTTAAACTAGTGTAACCTCTGTGGAAAGCAGTGTGGCGATTCTTAAAAGCTCTAAACATCAACCTCCCATATGACCCTGCAATCCCCCTACTGGGAATATACACTGAAGAACTCAAATCACTCTATAAAAAAGATACCTGCACGCGAATGTTTATTGCAGCATTGTGAACAATAGCAAGAACCTGGAACCAACCACGCTGTCCATCAAAAGAGGACTGGATTAAAAAAATATGATACATTTACATGATGGAATACTACGCAGCCATAAAGAAGAACAAAATCATGAATTTTGCAGCAACATGGATGGAGCTAGAGTCTATAATACTAAGTGACCTCTCACAGAAACAAAGATCTGAGTATCACATATTCTCACTCATATAGTAGACCTTGATCATCCAAAGCACTACTATATGAAAATGACTGACAGTTTTGGGAAAATATTGGGGGGGGGAAATGGGACTAATGGTAGTAAACATCTGTCTGGAGATGGGGAGACACCTGTTATCAACAAGGGGCCCTGAATGAAGCATATTTGTATACCTAACCCGAAACTGTACCCCACAATATCAAAATAAAAAATATTGATAAAAAATAAAAATAAATAAAATAAATAAAATTAAAAAATACCCTGGCGTTTCTTTCATGCTTCCCAGTAATTTTCTGCAAGTGTTCCCACTGATCAAACTAAGCAGTTGGCTGGGCTCGGTGGCTCAGCCTGTAATCTCACCGCTTTGGGAGGCCGAGGTGAGTGGATTGCCTGAGCCCGCGGGTTCAAGACCCACTGGGCAACTTGGCGAGCCCTCATCTCTACAATAAATTTTTAAAAAATTAGCTGGGTGTGGTAGCACACGCCTGTATTTCCAGCTACTTGGAAAGCTGAGGTGGAAGGATCGCTGGAGCCCAGCAGGTTGAGACTTCAGTGGCCGGGAGCGCCCACTGCACTCCAGTCTGGGTAACAGAGTGAGACTCCAACTCAAAAAATAAAATAAAATAAAATAAAATAATAAAAATAAAAAATACCCTGGGATTTCTTTCATCCTTCCCAGTAATTTTCTACAAGTGTCCCCAATGATCAAACTAAGCAGAAAGATACATGATTTATTATCCTTGAAAATATAGTCTACAAAGTTCGTTCCTCTTGAAATACAAGACAGAAAAGAAGGAAAAAGAGAAACACCTGTAGAAAAAGAAATCTAATCTTTGTATAGCATTCCAACCAAAATGCAAATAATGATACTCCTATACATGGGGATAATGCATACCCTGTACTTGATCAAGAGAATAAAGTTCAAAAGGATTGAAGTAGGGTCCAAGCAATTAAATGGCAGTCCACCAACTCAAAGTAGCAAAGGGGAGGTTCATTATTCAAGACTCTTGCTGGTCAACAGCCTCTTGCAGGGAACTAGTTCCAAGCAAGGGCTCCAAGCTGCAATACAGGGCTGTCTTATGTAGTTAGATTTACATCCTGGCTGGCTAAAGATAGAACTTGGGACTTCCCAGGGCTCTTATAGCAATATTCTGGAGGCATGGGCAAGCAAGCAAGTTTACAGAAGCAGATGTAGCTGATTATGCAAGTGTGGCGGATAAGGGTACAATCAATTGTGTAATGTCTGCAGAGAAATTTTCCAGGAAAGGAGTAATGCCTGCCTCAAGTTTAGAGCTATTCCTGCTTTCCCCACTTACACTTCTTTCTTTATTCTCTTTGTTCCTTCTTACAGGGTCTTATAATAGAAAACTGGACAAGAAATTTCCTGAAGCTTATATTGTTTTTCAGAGTTAAGTCTAGCTTAGGTATGTTACTTCAGAATCTCTGGAGGTATGAGAAGATGTTAAGGTGATCACTCTCATTAACTAACAGACTTGTTCCTCCACCTTCCATGTCTTATCTCCTATGTCTTAAAGAAGCATTCAGTTTGCAACATCTGTGTGTGCTTAAGTCCATAAGGTACAACAAATCATCTTTCTCAAGAGGCCTAGAGTTTAGAGACCCTCTCTTATTTGTTTCTAAACTCAGAGCTCAGGTGATAAAGACACAACAAGAATGAATCCCTTTAAGAGACTATAGTGTGTCTGGAAAGACCCAAAATGATTGGTGAAACTGCTTACAACCAAACAGCATTCTCATGAGAGTCTATATACATAGAGTGTAACTTGCAGGCCTCTGGTCTCCCAGGAAAAGAAGTAGAAGAGCACTTATTCTAGATAAAGCCAGCATTAAGCTGAGTCTCTGGCTGGGAAGTGAGAGCATCTAGTTACAGAGGTAAGATAACCAAACTGTAGGCAGTAGACAGATGGTTACATTGGGATGTTATAATTCAGTTCTTCCATGAAAAGTAAATGTTGGGTCCTAGAATGAAGGCTCTAGGTGCCATCCTAAGTGATGAATTCTTAGTCTTATCGTTACCTGAGGTGATTTGACCGTTTGTCTTTACACACAGTAACAACATAGAAGGAAATTAAATTAATTTTCAAGGTGAGATTTACCCGTTACTAACCTAACCCTAGGATTGAGTCTTGATACGAAGGGCTCAATATGGTTTTATGTACACTAAAGGATGACCCATATTATGTAGGCTCATATACTAATTTTTTTTTTTTTTTTGAGTTGGAGTCTCACTCTGTCGCCCAGACTAGAGTGCAGCGGCCGCTCCCGGCCACCGCAGCCTCGACCTGCTGGGCTCCGGCGATCCTTCCGCCTCAGCCTTCCGAGTAGCCGGAATTACAGGCATGCGCTACCAAGCGCAGCTGATTTTTTGATTTATTGTAGAGATGAGGTCTCGCTGCCCAGGCGGGTCTCGAACCCGCGGGCACAGGCAATCCACTCACCTCAGCCTCCCAAAGGCAAGGGATTACAGGCTGAGCCACCGAGCCCGGCATCATATACTAATATTTGAGCCAAAATAGTATTATTAATATTATTATTAGTCTTATTGTATATAAATAAGGTGTCATCATGTTTTGATATATTTATCTTGATATATATAAGCATAGTAAATGATTACTATAGTCAAGAAAATTCCCATATAATTGACTTTGTTTTTTATAAAGAGTAACCAAACCTACTTTCTTGGCTAATTGCTAGTACACAATATTATTCACTAAAAATAATTATTTGTTTATTCAAAATTTAATATTATTAGGGCTTTAGCAATATAATTATCCACTCCTTCCAAGGCAACTTTTTGATAGCCTGATATCTGTAAGCCAAGAGTTTATTATAAAACTAATAACCTGATATCTGTAAGTCAGAAATTTTTTAATAGAAATTTTCTTAGGAAATAAAAATCACTGTCAAGTGTACTGCACGACTTTGAGGAATACATTATGCACATTCTAGAAGCGTCTGATTGTAAAAGACGCTCTGTAAAAGAATACAAATAAAACCCGGACTCGGTGGCTCAGCCTGTAATCCCGCGCCTTTGGGAGGCTGAGGTGAGTGGATTGCCTGAGCCCGCGAGTTCGAGACCCACCTGGGCAGCGAGACCGCATCTCTACAATAAATCAAAAAATCAGCTGGGCATGGTAGCGCATGCCTGTAATTCTGGCTACTCGGAAGGCTGAGGCAGAAGGATCGCCGGAGCCCAGCAGGTCGAGGCTGCGGTGGCCGGGAGTGGCCACTGCACTCCAGTCTGGGCAACAGAGTGAGACTCCAACTCAAAAAAAAAAAAAAAAAAAAGAATACAAGTACGTAGTAGCCTGAATACCTGCATTTTCCAGACTTAGTCTTTTTCTCTATTGGTTCATGTTTCGTAAAATGGTAAGTCATTCAGTTTGACTGGAATTACAAAGATAAGGTTCTTTTCTTCAGTAAGTCAAGGATTCCTCTTCCCAGATAGCACATTTTTGTTCACACCTCGCCTTTCTAATTTGTCACTTGCTCCAGTTGTTTTTCAGTCATGCAATGTTTCCTTCTTCTCTTATCTATAACCATTATCATTGGTAATAGGTGAGACAGATTAAATATGAAAATGACATGTTATGGTCTTTTACTTTTCTGACTGTGTCAGATGCTAGACAATTATCTTTCTATATTCAGCAATATATCACCTACTACTACAGCAATGCATCTATCCAGCTGAACCTCACTTCCTAAAGAAAAGCACTTATATATGTATGACACACACACACATACAGAATACTTTTCTACTTTGTTTTACCCAAAAAAGTTCAGTCTCGTGTATTTGATTTTTGAAAGGTGGAACTACTGAGAAAATAATTCAATAACCAGATCTCTTTCAGGCTATAAATTACATAGGTTGACATTTGCATATTTGTAATCTTTGTGATTTTTAATTTCAACAGTATTATGGAATATCTATTGTGTATATGATGCTGGCTTTCAACAGGACCAATCTTCAACCTGCCGTCTTTCTATTACTTGGCATTCCAGGATTGGAGTCTGCCCACGTATGGATTTCCATCCCTTTCTGCCTGGTTTACCTCTTGTCAATTATGGGAAATGTTGCCCTTTTGTTAATTGTCAAGACAGACCTGAAACTGCATGAACCTATGTACTTCTTTCTGTGTATGCTCTCTGTGGCTGATTTGATGCTTACTTCTTCTACACTTCCTAAGATACTCAGTCTTTTCTGGTTCAATGACAGAGAGATCTACTTTGAAGCCTGCCTCACTCAGATGTACCTTATCCATTCTCTGTCTACCATGGAATCTGGATTCATCTTGGCCATGGCCTTTGACCGTTATGTGGCCATCTGTCACCCACTGAGACATTCTACTATCTTAACACCTACAGTGATTGCAGTTTTGGGTCTGGTCATTGTCTTCAGAGGATCCGTACTCCTCAGTCCACATCCCTTTCTCCTGAGGTGGCTTTCCTACTGCAAAAGTAATGTCATTTCCCATACCTACTGTGAATTTATGGCCCTGATAAAGCTGGTTTGCACTGAGACCAAGATTCGTAGAGCTTACAGCCTAATTGTGGCCTTTCTGACAGGTGGACTGGACTTCATATTGATTATCTGCTCCTATGTCCTTATTCTTATAACTGTTTTCAACCTCCCATCCAAAGTTGCCCGTCGCAAGACCTTAAGCACCTGTGTTTCCCATGTGTGGGTCATCTTGGTGTTTTACACACCAGCCTTTTTCTCTTTTCTCACCCATAGATTTGGCCACCACATTGCTTCACATGTCCACATTTTTATAGCCAACATATATCTTCTTGTTCCACCTATGATGAACCCTATCATTTATGGTGTTAAAACAAAAAGGATTAGGGAAAAATTCTTTATGTTCTTAACAGTGAAATGTTTTTGATTTTGCAGAAACTTATGATTCCCTATCAACAAAGATAAATGTTTAAAGGGAACATTAAAATGAATCAGCATACTTCCCAGTGAAAGTTTTAAGTTAATGTTCTGATTCATATAGCTTGATAAATTTTAAGTATATTGACTTGCTTGAGCAATAACAAGTATAGAAGGTAAAGAGGAAACAGAAGAAATTTAGAGCAAATCTTCCAATTATTATTTATGGTTTTAAATCTAATTTTTAGTATAGACTTTGACACTTATTAAGCCAAAACTAAATTTGCATTAAAATAATTTTGAATTTGATAAAATCCAAATTATTTTATTTGATGGACTTTTTTTGGTAATATCTACAAAAAATGCATAAATTTGAGTCAAAATGGTTTCTACTAAAAAGTTTCAAAAACTTTCATGTTGTGTAAGGTATGGGGTTTTTGTCAAAGTTCATTTATGGTATAAAAATAATAATCTAAACTTTCTAATTGTCAATTTGAGCCTTAATTGAGACGATGCACTTTGATAATTCTGAATAAAGTTGGATCTAATTTTCCTGTTTTGTATCAGTGTATTTTAATGTCTACTTTCTTTACTTCCCTCAGTCAAATGTATATTTTTTGTAAAGCGAAGTGATACTTATACAGGATAAAAAATTTTTGCTCCAAAATATATCTCTTTGACATATACTAAATTGTCCCTGTAAAGCTATGTCTTTTGTGAGGAAAATTTGCATCCGTAGAACAGTAGATACTCTGGTTAATTAATGCAACAGACTCTTCCTTTGTCCAGATCAAGGTAAGACTAGCTGAGAGTCAAATACATTTACATGTCTAAAAAGAACATTTACTCTTTTCTCTCTGAGAGCTGCTACCTATAACGTTTCATCTACATAACAAGAGCACTTTTGCTAACCAAGTCTCTACTATCCCTCCCATAACTTATTTTGCCTGGAAAACTTGATTTACCAACATAATTGTTTTTGGCCATGCTCTGAACCCACATTTTTTCTGTAACCTCAAGGTGGTATATAAGCTTCTGTACCTCATTAAATAAACTTGTATGCCTTCTTCTCTTTAAATCAATTTGCCTCCTGTTAGTGATTTTCGATAAACCATTAGGAGAACAAGGGCTTTATTCCATACACTTGTTGTACTATAAACATTGTTTAAATATATACACAGAGAAAAGCACAAGTGTATCAGCATCAGTATCTGATCTTTTTATGCTCCATGTAGCTGTCATTGTTTATTCCATGCCAAAGCTAAAGTGCCTTCTGTTTGCTTGCACATTTTATATTCAGATATTTTTAAAAATCACCTGTTCATGATGGTAAGTTTCCTATGATGTGTTAGACCTATATGTCTGGCTGCTGTTTTATTTCTTCCTTTAATTCATGCATTGCAAAAATATACTAATGCATACTATCCACTATTTCATTCTCCATTTCCAAACAAAAACAGATTAAATGTCCTTGTTTAGTATGTATAGTTTCCAGATGAAATACAGTCTGTCCAGTTAAATTGGAATTTCAAATAAACAACAAATAACTAATGAAACACACTTCTGCTAAAATTTTTTAAGAAGAAACTATTTCTTATAATAACAGATTTCATTCATAAGGTGTCCAATATTTGTATTTGCTAAATGTAACAATCGTACTAGTAGAGAAGTTTGGACATTGATTTTCCAGAGACCATATTTGGGTTTTTTCTCATTATTTTATTTAGAAGTTATTATTTATCAATAGCTAGAGGTGAGGCCACTTATCCAAATCTAGTTTATCAGGAAAATTTTTTTTTTTTAAACAGTATTCCAAATATTCTTGGGTTATCAAAACTGGATCTCCTTCCCTTAGTTTAACAACCCAGTTTTTTTCAGTGGCTTTGAAAATAGAAAGCTGCCTTGTTTTCAACTCCAGCAGCTTATCTTATTCTGTCCTCTAGTGGCGTATACTTCAGTGGTAGATCAATTTTTATCTGTAAGAGGATCACTTGTATACCTAATCCAGAATTGTATCCCACATCTTTAAAATAAGATAATTTTTAAATTTTTTTCAATTAACACAATCTAGAAGCATATACTTCAAGCTAATTATGTTTCTCTTACTTAATTCACTCCTAAAAATCCTGCTGTTAAATACAAAGCTGTTATGTCCAATAAAACACTAGTATTTTTAATAATTAAAATTATACTTTGCATCCTATTCAAAGACAGTTAAATAAAAATAAAAACAAGAAAAGATAAAATAAAATAAAATAAAAATTAAATGAAAACAAAATGCAGATACCCTTGTTGATGAGGTGTGCACTCCCTTTCCCTGGCAGTTTCCCACTACTGTCAATCATAATATCTTACCAGAACCTCTAGTTGAGTAAATTGGTGATTGTTTCATATCTTTGCCTGAAACCATAATATAAAAAAGTCTAAAAATTTGCATATTTATTTAACTCACGAAAAGCCATTATACTGAAAAATTGTTTAAATGTGATACAAATTTTAAAGGTATAATGGTGGAAAGCTGTTAACTCTATACTGTCTCTGTGAATTAAGTCTGTATTTGTAGCCTTACTCAAGAATGTAGCCTATGACACTCTTTCAGTTGCAGTTTCCTAAACACAACTGAAATTTTGATGACCAACATGAGAGTATAAATACCTTTCTTAGATTCCATACTGAAACAATGATTGATGGACAGGAAACACCTTTACTCAGACTATCTGCTATTTAAGGAGGAGTAGGACATATAAAAAAGATTTCTGTCTTGGATGAGATGTCCATTGAAGCTATTAACAAGTTCAGAAATTGAATTGATGAGTCCCCATACTTACTGATTAAATTTTCTTTTATTAGCACTATAATAGAATGGCAAACTCCAACAGTGCTTTGGAGACACACATCCAATGATGGCTTATATCAAGGCTATACTTGATTTAATAAGTGTTCCCTGATTATAAGATAACAACACATATAATACTTCTTAGTTTTGTAACATCTTCAGCTGCAGAGGCCCGCTCCGCAAGGGTCGTGAGATGTCCTGAAGGAGAGACGGATAGGCGAAGGACGAAAACAATATACCAGGACACCTACTTCCTGAACAGATGACCATTTAATGTTAGTTAACACAGAACTTTTATACCATTCGTGAAGGGGCAAGACAACGAAAATTCCTTCACGTACATATCTTTTAAAAGTTACCATCTAGTGGTCTTAGTAGCAAACAAACCAAGATTCCCATAAACATTTAGACAACAAGTTTTATTCATAAAGCCAACAATAATACTTTCAGTCCAGTGTCCCAAATTACAGTCCTTGAAATGTCTCAAGAAAGTTTCTTTAAGTGTACATTTCTTTATGTGTCAGGAATTTTCCCATCTTAGGCTTTTATGTTCTTCAGAGTCCCGTGATCGCCTCCCTTGTCCAGATGTCCTCGTTACTTTTCTCTTATCTTGCAGTGCTTGTTTCTAAAGAGAACTCAAAAGAAGCTTTTAGTAATGTTTCCCAGGCCCCTCAAGGTTGCTTTCTGTTTTAGCTGATCTGTCATAAAAGTGTCTGATTATTATATTATGAGTTCAGTGAAAACCCACTCTATAAATGTTAACTTAGAGTTTTAACTATTGAATTAAGTAAAAACCTTAACATTAATCTTTATCCTAAGTCAGTGAAAACAGTGTTATAAATCACCTACATAACTCCTAGATAAGTGTTAGAACTTATAATGAACTTACTATAAACTTGTGCTTCTAAAAAACCTTATGTCTAAACACTAAACTGTGTAATCCTAAATCAAATAAGGAGTGAATATACTTATATCATTTATTACTTAAGCAATATCTAGTAACTTATAACCAAGTGAAATAAAGCATTCTTGATGTACTTCAGAGTTTATCCCTTGCATATGTTAGAAAATGCCAAACAGCATAGTGGGAAATGGAAAAATGAACCATGACATTTCCAGGTTAGCTGTGATTCTTCGCATAAACATGCCATCTTCTTCTTCCACGACTGCACAGAATTTCTTCAGCTGTATCAACAGCAAAGACGGAAGACAGAAGGGCCTCAGCTGCCCGGACTCGCTTTGCGGCCGGGGGTCCTCAGCGCACCTGGACTTTGTCAATCAGGCGGGCCTCTAAGGCTGGCTCCCAACAATCAGCAGACCTCTTTTATTCTTAATTCATTAATTTGAATCTTCTATCTTATTTTCCTCATCAGTCTAAGTAAAAGTGTATCACTTATTATTTTTTAAAAAACAGATTTTGGTGCATGGACTCATTATTTTTCTGTACTTCATTTTAGTTATTTATAATCTTATCTTTATTAATTTCTTTCATTTGCTTGTTTTGCTTTAATCTTTCTAATGTCTTCAAGTGAATAATTGGGCTATTGATTTGAGATTATTGTTATTTAAAATAAAATATATAAGTATTTACAGCTAGAAATATCCTTTGTTTAAAAATTGCCTTTTAAAATCTATAATAATTGCTATTTGTATTATTTACATTCATCTCAAAGTATATTTTAATTTTCTTGCTATTTAATCAATACATTAATTATTTAAAAATTTTTTGTTTAATTTTCATTTTTCTGAATTTGCCAAATTCCTTTCACTTATTGATTTAGAATTTTGTGTTAATTTAGGTACACAACATTTTCATATAACTTCAATAATTTTATATTTAATGACATTTGTTTTATGGTCAGCATATCTGTCCTGGAAGATGTTACATTTACACTTGTGAAGAATGTGTGGTATGTTGCTCTGATTAAAGTTATCTATATTTTTTGCTGTTGTACATAAATGTATGTTAGAGCTAGTTGATTGATAGTATTGTTCAGGTAATTCATTTGCTTGCTGACTCTCTCTCTAATTGTTCTGCCCACTACTGAAAGCGGGAAATCATCTGTTTGTTTGTTTGTTTTTTCTGACTTTCTATTTGTTCTATCCACTACTTTAAGAAAGATATTTAAATCCCCAATTACAGTTGTTGAATTGTCTCTTTCTTCAATATTGTCATGTTTGGCTTCATGCATTTTAGACATCTATTGTTAGAAGTATAAATGATTAAAATATTTATAGACATTTTCTGGATTGCTCCTTTCATCATTAAAATAAATGTGTGTGTGTCTGAACTAAGTCAACTGAAAAATAAAGGATAAGTCAATTAACATATTTTTAAAATATACCTTCATTAAAAGTAGAATTAATATTAGAGGAAGTTGCTTTTATTTCATTAAAAATTGGCTTTAGCTGGGCTCGGTGGCTCAGCCTGTAATCCCGTGCCTTTGGGAGGCCGAGGTGAGTGGATTGCCTCAGCCCACGTGTTCGAGACCCGCCTGGGCAGTGAGACCTCATCTCTACAATAAATCAAAATATCAGCCGGGCGTGTTAGCGAGCGCCTGTAGTTCCAGCTACTTGGAAGGCTGAGGCGGAAGGATCGCCGGAGCCCAGCAGGTCGAGGCTGCGGTGGCTGGGAGCGGCCACTGCACTCCAGTCTGGGCGACTGAGTGAGACTCCAACTCAAAAAAAAAAAAATTGGCTTTATTAAAATGTGCAGTTAAGGCAGGCTCCGTGGCTCAGCCTGTAATCCCGTGCCTTTGGGAGGCTGAGGTGAGTGGATTGCCTGAGCCCGCAGGTTCAAGACCCGCCTGGGCAACTTGGCAAGACCTCATCTCTACAATAAATCAAAATGAGCCAGGCGTGGTAGCGCGCGCCTGTAGTTTCAGCTACTGGAAGACTGAGGCAGAAGGATCGCGAAGCCCAGCAGGTGGAGGCTGCGGTGGCCGGGAGTGGCCACTGCACTCCAATCTGGGCGACAGAGTGAGACTCCAACTCAAAAAAAAAAAGTGCAATTAAGTGCAAACCAGACATGATTACATATCCAACCACAATCAGAGCTTTATTACTATTGACCTGTGCAGGTGTAAATCCCTATTTAACTTGCAGTATCGAAAAGCTGGCAAAACTTAAGCCTCCCAAAGGAAGTTAGTTACAGAGTATAGGGGGAAATGCTTTATCCAATGAAGAACTCTTTAAGTTTACTACTTCAGAGAAGGAAAATCTGTTTGGAGATTATAAATTTCCCTCTATTACAAACAAAATAAAACCCAAAATAAATTTGAAAACATCATTAAACAAAAAAAAAGCTAACAAAAAATCTTACATCTCATTGCTCTAGTTTTCACTCTAAAGTATAAAGCATGTCAATTACGAGTCATCCTCCCACAAGAACATTATCACTACTGTAACTTCCATCATCATTAATCAACATTGGCATTAATTAATGTGGTTTTGATATAATATTCATTTTATTTGCACGATAATCTATTAATTTATTTAAGCTTTATGTAGATAGATTGACATATGTACTATTAGCATCCATATTTTAGGTTTCAGAAAATTCAAGATTGAAGACATTAAATAAATAATACAAACATTGTACATTTGCATAATTTGTAATAAGTGGTATTGCCAAGTCTGAAAAAATGAATGCTTTTCTACCACAAAATAAAGTTTATTACACTACACCTAGGTGTTATTAGCAAGAGGAGTTTTCTACTTTAAGAAGACAGTCACTTAGTGCCCAGTGGTAACAGAAGACTCAGACTTTCTTTTCAAGGCACACTAGACTATATTAGTGAGCTTGGAGTCATGTAGCCATATGACTGCATATCTATCTATTTGTCAATTTTCATAATCTATGTTATCTATCATCTGTCTATCTATCATCTATCTATCTAGATAAAACTTTATAAAAGAAGGAAAAGTAATAATGAACAAAGTTCTGGTATTTGACACCTCTGTCTTACAATGTTACCTTGTATTGAATAATCCCCTGACATTCATGAGACTATGTTTTATTTACACTTTACATATTAGATAGGAACCTCTTAAATTGGAATAACTAAGTAAAAGAAAACAGATAACTTTTTGTCTTTAAGAAGGGAAACTCAGATCCTGAGATAAAATTGTTTTGTACCATTGTAATATGCCTTTTATTCTGCAATCTAAGTTAACATTTAAATCCTCCTAATTCTAAATTTATTCTTTAGAGGCATCCTCAATTGCCCTTTGCTTAATTTAGTGAGATTAATTAATCTATGAGTGTTAGTGAGGATATCTCATGGATTAATGAGAGCTTTCTGTCCAAAATAAGTTGTAATTCTCCAGAAAGTCTGCAACTAGAGATTGATTGTAAAAGATGACTCGTAAAATATATGGTGGAAAAGAAAATCAATAATCTATTATATTTTTCTTGACTCATATTTAATATTATGTTTAATACACTAATTTCCCAGACTCTTTCCAAAGGTTATTCATTTTTTTAAATTTTAAAGATGTGGGGTATAATTCAGGGTTAGGTATATAAATGTTCATTATGCAGGTACTCTTGTCGATGAGGTGTGCCCCTCTCTCCTCTGGCAGTTACCCTCAACTGCCAACCCCACGCTCCCTTCTCGCTGACAGTTTCCTAATATTGCAAAGTCCTTTCTTATAGTATTATGTTAATTGTTCAGGGTCCGCTTATGAGTGAGAACTGCTTATGGCACTCTGTTCTTTGTTTCTGTGATAGATCACTGAGTATGATAAACTCTAAATCCTTCCAAGTTGCTGCAAAGTCCATGTGTGTGTCTTTCTTTATGACTGCATAATATTCCATTGTGTATATGTACCACAATTTTTCAATCCAGTCCAGCCTCGACGAGCAGCATGGTTGATTCCATGTTTTTGCTATTGTGAATAGAACTACAACAAACATACATGTGCAGGTATCTTTTTTTGTAGAATGATTTGAGTTCCTCCAGGTATATTTCCAATAGGGGAATTGCTGGGTCATATGGAAGGTCATTTTCTAGTTCTTTCAGAATTTTCCACACTGTCTTCCAAAGAGGTTGCACAAGTTTGCATTCCCGCCAGCAGTGTAGAAGCGTTCCCCAAAGGTTATTCATTTAAAAGTAGTGGGGAATTTCATTACACTGTTTGACACTGTTTTTTAATTCTTCATGTCCATTTAGAAATAAAATATTTAGGCTTGTATTTGAGAGGTAATATAAAAAATAAGAACAAGTATAAAATGACTTTTTATTTGCCAAATATTATATGGGAATCTACATAATATCAATTTTATACTACAAAGCTCATGTAAAGTAGATATAATTATTTTTCTTTTAAAGATAAGAAAATAGCATTCAGATGAACTTACAAATAAGTCAAATATCTGGGGAAATGAAAATTTTTAGTTAGCATTTCTGGTGATTTGGAGACAGGTACTGTATTAATATTTTATTAAGATTTATCTAAGTCATACTGACAATTTTACAGTTTCAAAAAAGTGAGGCAATAAAAAGTTTATAGACTTTAGTCCAGGCAAAACAATATTTTTGTACATTTTATATTTCTTGTATGTGCTTAGTCATACAGAAGTGCAATGAGACAGTCATCACCAAGACCCTTACTTCCATAAACGGTTTAAGTCTTGGTTCCTGATGATAGTGCTTTATTGGCTACAGAACTCTCAAACGATGTCATTTGCCAGTTTCGTCAGAATCCTCTGTAGGAACAAAAAGATTCATGATTACTGATAATAATTCTCTGAGATATTAATTTTGCATAATTCTCCTGAAAGACCTGTGGGCTTCAGAGGAGGAGGGGACAGGCAGCTAGTTTTATTATTGCCTAATTGCCTCATAAAAGATGAGTGCAAACCAGGAGAAAAACCAAACAGATGAAGAGGTAGGAGGACTATGTGAGACAGTAACATTTCTACTGGGGAGAAATACAGGAGAGGAATTACAAATATGTCATATCTCTACTTCATGGATAGTGAGCAAAAATGAATTTCAGCTCACAGGACTGAAGCAGAGTCAGGGATGACTCCTGTTCCACCAGTCTTGAATAGTTTAGTAACTAAATGAAGGAAAATCTATGGGTCACCCATAATGAGTGAAACCCAGGCAGCTCTTGGAAGGTTTCATGACAATTTTTAGGGTCTTAATGGTATACACCTATTGAGCAAATGATTTGGGGGATTTGAAGACATTTAAGACAAAGGATAATGTCAAATGTAAATAGTTAAGACTTTGGAACAGTATACATCTGACAACCACTAGGGAGATTAGTGTAAGAGAGATGGCCAGATGCTTAGTTTGCACTCTAAAAAGTGATGTAAGGGATATAAAAGTAATATAAGCATAGTGACAAAAGAAAACTAAAAAACAAGCTCTCATTTAATAATTCTAATCTTCAGATTTATCTTTGTATATCAGTCTTATCATGTTCACATAAATCCACTTATACTAGATTTAATAAACATGATCAAGCTAAAATAGCAATTTCTTTCTATAATAGGTTTAGATGTAACAAAAATTTTCCACTGAAAAGAAAAAATGAACACTTTGGGGGAAAACATGATTTAGGGACACAATCAGAGTGATGACTTTCTGACTCTCAGTTAAAAATCAGTTTTTTGTTGCCGGGCTCGGTGGCTCAGCCTGTAATCCCGCGCCTTGGGAGTCTGAGGTGAGTGGATTGCCTGAGTCCGCGGGTTCGAGACCCGCCTGGGCAACTTGGTGAGACCTCATCTCTACAATAAATCAAAAAATTAGCCGGGCGTGGTAGCGCGCGCCTGTAGTTCCAGCTACTTGGAAGGCTGAGGCGGAAGGATCGCCGGAGCCCAGCAGGTCGAGACTGCGGTGGCCGGGAGCAGCCTCTGCACTCCAGTCTGGGCAACACAGTGAGACTCCAACTCAAAAAAAAAAAAAAAGAAAGGAAAAGAAAATCAGGTTTTTTTTCCTTATTCAATTATGTGTTTAGTGAAAATATGTGCAAAATACGTACATACTGTATTTTCAACATTTGCTAGGTGGCATTAATACAGTGGAGGATAAATGAAACATGGAACAACAAATCTAACAGTAAATTCTGTCCTTTCATTTTCTTAGAGTAGGATCTTCTGTCTCTTTCATCGTTGAAATTTGAAATTAAAACAATTATTACTGAATAATTCAACATGCACTCCTCCAATCCCTAAATATGAGACAGCATTTCCTACTTTGGATGTGTCATTGGATTGGCACCAAGTACTTTAGATGCAAACAGTGTATTTTTATGCTTTATTAAAAATAATGTTGACAACATGTAGGTTTAATGACTCTGAAAATGTCAGCTCAAAATAGAATCATTTTCCATTCAATTACCTTTTTCCTACTCAGAATTCTAGAGTTGAAAGCTGCTCACATCTGGATCTAAATCCCCTTTTACCTCACCTATCTACTGGCTGTGATGGATAACTGTGTTATTGTGTCCATTATCAAGACAGACCCAACTTTCATGAGTCCCTGTATCTTTGTCTCTGCATGATCTTTGTAAATGACCTGATGTTTATCAACACTACTGTTCCCAAGCTCCTCAGCCTCTTTTCACGGTTCCATGACTGAGAAATGGACTTTAAAGCTTGACTCATTCAGATAGTCTTCATCCACTTTCTATCTGCCAAGGAGTCAGGATTCTTGTTGGCCTTGGCCTTGCCAATATGTGCCTATCTGCAGCTCTCAGAAGCATTCCACCATTGTGAGACATTGAATAATCATGACATTTTATCCACAGAGTTGTTTAACTTATTATTTATCTTTTCTTACTGAGGATGCTTCCCTAAAGTAAAACTGCAAAACCAGTATTATCTCCAGCAACTACTGTGAATTTATGGCATTGATCAAACTGGCCTGTTTCGATTCTAGAATCCACAGATTCCACAGTTTAATTTATGCCTTTCTTACTTGTGGGCTAGGCTTCCTACTGATAATCTGCTCTTAAATTCTTATTCTTCATGGTGCATTTTATCTCCCATTAGAGAAAGCTAGACTCAAGATATTGAGCACATATGACTCTTATGCTTGGGCCTTTTTGATGCTATATACACCTGCATTTTTTCTTCTTTATCATTCATAGATTTGGTAATAATATTGCTGCACATATCCCTATTATTATAGCCAAGATTTATCTTCTTATAACTTTTTTGAAGAATCTAGTACCTATGGTGTCAAAACCAAAAATATTCAAGGGAGGATGTTTACAACCTTCACATTTACATATGTTTGACCTTTATTTATTTATTTTAATTTTTTACTTTAAAGATGTGGGGTACCATTCAAGGTTAGATATACAAATGCTCATTATGCAGGTATTCTTGTTGATGAGTTGTATGCCCCCTCCCCTGGCAGTTTCCCACTATTGCCAATCTCACCACCCTCTTCCCATGGTCATTTCCCACTACTGCCAGTCCCTTTCTTACAGTATTATGATAATTTTTCAAAGTCCACTTATGAGTGAGAACATGTGGTACTCAATTCTTTGTTTCTGTGATAGATCACTCAGTATAAAGGACTCTAAGTCCATCCAAGTTCATAGTTTTGTCTTTCTTATGGTTGTGTAATATTCCATTGTGTATATGTATCACATTTTTTTTTATCTAGTCCTCTTTCTATAGGCAGCATGGTTGGCTCCATGTTTTTACTATCATGAATAATGCTGCAATAAACACGTGTATGCAGGTACCTTTTTCATACAGTGCTTTGAGTTCCTACAGGTATATTCCCAGTAGGGTGATTGCAGGGTTGTATAGAAGGTTACTTTTTAGGTCTTTTAGGAATCGCCAAATTGTTTTCCATAGAGGTTGTACTGGTTTACACTTCCACCAACAATGTAGAAGCGTTCCCTTTTCCCTGCATCCTCTCCCACATCTGTTGTTTTTTGAGTTATTGATGATGGCCATCCTGACTGGAGTTAAGTGGTTATTTATTTTTTTAATTAACCAGCCTCTCCAGTAAAGCAGAAGATGACCATGGTACTATGGTTTTATCTGTATTCAAGTAAATCAATATTACCTAAGAAGACAGAAATTTTCCAGATGAACTTTGGGTTAATGTTAACTCAAAAAAAATACAAATAAAATATATGGTTAATATGTTAAATAAAGTAAGTTCTAGCAAATAAAAGATATGAAATACTCTGTGAGATACACTGGCTTTTTTCAGTAAAGGTCATATCTTCATTTGTGTTTGTCCCGTACCTGAATGAGGTTCAAAACTTAAATCAAATAGTTATTCTTTAAAAAAAGTTCACTCATTTCATCATTTCTTGGGAGACATAGACATGTCAGACTGGAGTAACTGTAACACAGGTGTGTAAATGCAAGTTTATAAAGATACAACAATTTCTTCACTTGCTTATAAGCAGTTAATGTTATAGCAACTGAAAGTAGAAGACTAATCAAAGACAAAATGTATGTCTGAAAATCTTGGATATCCTTTCATTTGAAAAAAGAACTGAGGAGAAAATTGAGGCTTAGCTTATCACAATGTCTTTGTTTTACTTTATTTTAAGCTAATGGAGCTTGTGAAACTAATGTAGAAGTTTTGTACAATTTAGTATGTGCCACAGCTAGAATTTAGAAAATGTTTTGCCTTAAGAATAATATATAACTTAAAAATTCATAGTTAAAAATTTTATGAAAAGAAAAGAAAGTTGGTGGTCAGCTAAAAATTGATATGCAACTTTTTCATTAAATAAGAATATTCCTCCAGTAACCTTTTAAGAATTAGGTTAATTTTGAGAAGAAACTCAGAATCTCTTATATTGCTTAAAATGACATCAGTTGTCTTAAGACCTTCACAATGACTATTGCTTATTAGCGATTAAAATATTTGTTTGAAAAATGTGAACACTAAGAATGTTAAGTGAAGAAAGTAAAAATAATTTTTAATTGCATTATACTGACAGGAAAACAAAATGGGCATTTTTATAGTCTTTTTGTTATGAAACGATACATTTTGTGTTTGTGTTATTTATGTAACTTTCCATAAATTTGAACAGTTTATATTTACTTTTTTTGTATTAAGCATTCAACAAATTTTAGCTTCCTCCATTACTTGTATATTCTCAAACGCTTCCTTCAAGTTAGCCTATGTGACCAACTTGTCTATTCTTTTATATCTTTCACCATTCTATTACTTGTAGTTGAAAAATATTAGAATCAAGAGAATATAAGAAGCTTTAAAATTTACTTAATATTAAATGTGTATTTGAATGAAACTGGAGAACATTATTACTCTAGGCAAACTAATGCATAAATAGAAAACTATATATTACATGTTTTCACTTATTATGGGTACACACTGACATAAAGATGACAACATTGAACACTGGGGATTCCTAAATGGAGAAGAGAAGGAGGGGTGGCAAGAAGTGAAAAATTGCCTTTGGGGTACCACGTTCAAGATTTGGGTTTTGGATTCAACAGAAGGCCAAACTTCGCCATCACATACTATACCAATGTAACAAACCTGCACATCTGCCCACTGAGTCTAAAATTAAAAAAAAAAAAATATATATATATATATACAAATATATAATAAGATTACATATTGTGCACTTGCCCAAATTTTACTTTGTGACTATGAATAATATAACTCCAGAATCAGTATCTAATCCTTTTTCATTGTCACAAAATATGTCAGGGTATGAATATATTGGAATTTATTCAACTTCTTCTCTACAATGAAGCATTCAATTTATTGTCAATTTTAATTTTTCTATGTATTAATTTGTTTTAATTAATTTTATTTTTACAGTAGTTTTAGGTTCATAGCAAAACTGACAAGAATGTACAGGAATTTCCTGTATGCTCCCTGATCCCACATACACACAGTCTTCCCACTATCAACATCCCATATCAGAGTGGTACATTTGTTATACTCAATAACACATAATTATCAGCAGAGTTCATTGTTTACATTATAGTTCACTCTTGATTTTGTATATTCTATGGATTTTGACAAATGTATTCAGCATTATATTATCATATAGAATAGTTTCATTACCTTAAAAATCTTCTGTGCTCCTTCTATTAATCCCTCCTTCCTTCCTAGTCCCTGGAAACCACTGATCTTTTTATTGTCTTCATAGTTTTGCCTTTTCCAGGACATCATATAGTTGGAGCATACTGTATGTAACTTTGTGAAAATGGCTTGTGTAAATTAGCAATATGAATTTAAAATTCCTTCGTATTTTGTATAGCTTGACAGCTTGTTTCTTTTTAGCACTGGATAGCATTTCATTGTATTGTTAATGTAAAAAAAATCACATAAATTTATAAATCTAGCAAGAATACTTTTTATAATTATTTATTTATTTTAGGTTTGTGGGGACATGTAAGGATTTACTACATAAGTAAGGTGAGTACAATTGAGGCTTGGGCTCCTAGGGAGCCCTGTCTCTCACTGGTAGTGAACATGGTAGAGAAAGTATACTTTATTTCTTATACGGAATTGCATCTTGCAACGTGGCCATCAGGCAGGTGGGAAAGCATGACTCGGACAAAGGCTAGAGACAGGCATTTCCAGGAGAAAGGATCAGTAGGGAGCTTTATGGTGAACAAGTTGGCTATTCTGTGTATGCATCAGGTTACAGGAGGAGTTATGGTTATTCATGAAGGTGGTCCTGAAACATGCATATTGTATTAAGTGTATTACAGTTAGACCCTCTAAGTAAACAGTTCTATACACTCACCAGAAGAAAAAAGTTACCGAAATCAGTCTCTTAACCAATCAAACCTGTAGTTAAGGCAGATAGAACAGGGAGTCAGTTTTTCAGTGTCTGAGGTTTAGCCATTCTTGCTTTAATAATGCTTATCTGGAGTCCAGTGCATGTTTAGCTGCTAGAGAAAAAAAAGAACCTTGGGGCAGTTAGAACATAGTTTATTCTTTAAGAGTAAGGGTATGTGACTTAACTTTGCCCTGGTATGACCTGAGGTCTTATTCTTAATTTGCTATCTTATTGCCATAAAGAATTTGTTCTGTCAGTCTTAAGATCTGTATTTTAACATTAATGCCGGTCAGTTGCTTTGTTTAAACTGCAAAGGGGAGAGGACCTATTATGAGGTGTGTCCAACCTCTCTTCCCATCGTGGCTGGAAAATCATTTTGTACGGTTTTTCTGGAGTCCCCTTGGCCAAGAGAAGTTTCATCCAGTCAGTGAAGGACTTAGGATTTTATATTTACTTTACAGTACTCACAGATGAGAGTTTATCTATTCACCTACTGAAGGACATTTGATGGCTTTCAAGTTTTGAAAATTATAAATAAAGTTGCTATAAACATTTATGTGCAGGATATTGTGTTCAACTCAAATGGGTAAATAACAAGGCGTGCAATTACTGAGTCACATAGTACAAGTATGTTTAGTTTTGAAAGATACTGACAAACTGCTTTCCAAAATGGCTATCCTAGTTTGTATTCTACCAGCAATGAATGAGAGTTCCTGTTGCTCTACATCTCTACAAGCATTTGGAGTTGTCTATCTTGTGTCTACTGTCTTATCGGGAGATATATGTGCCTTCATGTGTGGGTGTGCAATATTCTTATCATACATATTAAGGCTAACATAAGGAAGTTGTTATTCAGTTTTCTACTTTATTTCTTTTGCCTTCTACTTTATTTCCATGGTGCCTTTTCAAGCAAATATTATGTCTGAATATATTCTTAATTTTTACTGAACTACTATAATGGTCAGAAGCATGACATTTGGAAAAATAACTTTCAAAAAGTTTCTTTAGTCTCTAAATAAAATTTCATTACTAACTGATAGCACATAATGGGGAAAAAAAGTGTGTATTTTCTCAGGAACCACTTACACTTCCCAGAAAATGAAAAAACAAAACTAAAGAAACAAACAAAAAATATTTGTAATATAAATCTCCTGAGATTGCCCAAGTGGGGCTGTAAAACCTGTAGTGAGATTTCCAGAAATGGAATGATTTAAATATCTGAATGTTTGGCTTTGATTCAGCACAATACAATTAATCTGGAGAGACAGACAACTTATCCATGTTTATTCAAGCCTAAAAAGTGGGAGAGTCAATAAAGGGAGGAGTGAAGAGGAGCTTCCTATAGCTAAGGAATAAATATTCCGAATTACTGTGGAATCCTGAGACTCAACACTGCTGGAAGACTGAGATCACAGAGGCAGACAATCTGGTCCCTTTGAAGACAAGTTGGAGACTTCCTTGGAAAGTCTCATTATTGAAAGATAAATCTGTGTAGTCCCACTGCAAGGAACAAATCACTTGTAAGATTAGATCAGTATTCTCTGATGCTTTCTTTAGGAATTTTTTTATCATTTACAGTCTATTCAAATTCAGGCACCAACTTTGAACAGAAAGTGTGTGTAGGTGTGTTTTTTGCTCAAGAATAATTTTAAAAGAAATCTTATAAATGACCACTAGTTTCTCAGTGAGCATATTGGCACTAATGTACGTGTTGAAATAGAGAGTTTAGGATTATTTTATGGATTTGCTAAAAGCTATGTTATTTAATTGACAAAATGTGATTTATAAAACAAAAATGAATAAGACCATACATCCTTATGTGTTCTATTGTAAGAATCAATTGCCATAAGAGCTATGAAACTTTAAAGTAAGTTTTTCTTTATACAGCATATTGTAGTGGAACAAAAATTGACTTTTGGAGTAAAACTGGTTTGTTTTCTACTTCTGGCACATGGTGATTGTTTATTTTTGGATGAATATTTAGACTATGCATAAGTTTCTTGGTATTAAAAATTAATAATAATAATGGTAACCTCATCACAATTTATATAAATCAGGAGTTGAGTAGTTAATAATCCTTAACATTTTTTTCTGGTACATATTATGGCACACAAAATATCAGCTGTTACTATTTTTAAATTATAGTAATTAATTGATTTACTAAAAGTTCACCAATCTTTCTTTTACAAGATGCCCTAGCTACAATCTCAAAATAAATACAACAAAAATAAATATTTAATAGTTACTCTTTTGGGGGTAAAATTATATGTATATATGTATATGCGTGTGTGTGTGTGTGTGTGTGTGTGTCTATCCCTGGGATGTGAGAAAATTTAGGAAGCATATTTATGTTGAGATGTGTTGCTTCGTTCCTGTCCTGGAACTATTATGCACTTAAGTGATAAGACTGTATTGTCTTTATGGCCAAAAATTCACCAGGAATGCAAATTTCAAAAAATATTGTAATATTCCAAGCGTGTACAATTATAGAAAGCTAATTATTCCCTCATGTGTTTCTTTCACAAATATTTATTTTGTATTTACCTCATTCTTAAAGACTCCAAGACTGTAATTAATTTGGAGGAGTATCTAAGGACAAAGTTGTAGATTTTCCTCATTGTCTCACTAGGATATGAGTCACATATGTTACTTTTCAAGATTTTTGTTTAGCTTGGCTATTGCAAGCAGAGTGCAAAACACTTAATATAAGGCAAAATACTATGAATATTCTGAGTCCAAGGCAGGGTTGTAAGCAGAGAGGTTAGTTTCTACTCCAACTACTCCTTAATGAGATTAACAACTAAAAATAAGATATGCAATAATTCTAATTTTCAGGAAGCTTACCAAGGGGGGATACTTAAAATATGAATAAACTTCCCTGGTTGTGGTTTTACACTCAGTAATTCTACTGCAGATTAAGCAGAGTGTATGTGGATATTACTACTCCAATGACAAAGGAAGGAAAAATGGCATGAGCTTGATTCATGTAGCCAGCATCACCATGCTTAACTTGAACTCCTGCATTCACCAATCCCAGCACTTTTATCCTGATTGGCATTCCGGGTTTAGAAGAGTTTCACATTTGGATATCCATCCCTTTCTTCTCAATGTATGTTGTTGCCCTCATGGGAAACATAGTCATTCTTTTCATCATCAAAACTGAGACTATTCTCCATGAGCCGCTGTTCTATTTTCTTTCAATGTTGGCCATCACAGACCTCATCTTGTCAACTTCCACTCTCCCCAAGATGTTGAGTATCTTCTGGTTCAATGATCGTGAGATCAATTTTCATGCCTGCCTTACTCAGATGTTTTTCATCCCTGCTTTCTCTGGGGTTGAGTCAGGGCTTCTTGTGGCCATGGCACTGGATCAGTATGTGGCAATCTGCAATCCTCTAAGGCATTCATCCATTCTTACAAATTCTGCAGTGGCTCAAGCTGGCATTGCGGCACTTCTACGTAGGTTAGTGCTAATGACACCGCATCCCTTCCTGGTAAGAAGGTGGCCATATTGCCGGACCAATGTGGTCCCCCACACATACTGTGAACATATGGCTGTGGTGAAATTGGCCTGTGCAGACATTTCCATCAATAGCCTTTATAGTTTGGCAGTCATTATCTTAATTGTTGGAACTGATGTGACATGTATCTTTCTGTCCTATGTACAGATACTTCACACTGTATTCAGTCTTCCTTCTAAAGATGCCAGATTGAAAACACTCAGCACCTGTGGATCCCATGTTTGTGTCATCTTTGCCTTCTACACCCCTGCTCTTTTCTCCTTCCTCACCCATCGCTTTAGTAAGCATATACCACAACACACCCATATCCTGCTGGCCAACATGTACTTATTGGTTCCCCCTATGCTGAACCCCGTCATCTATGGAGTAAGGACCAAGCAGATACGAGAATGTGTTCTACAATTATTCACAACTAAAATAAGATGAGAATTCTGGGTCCTTCTTTTTTACTTATTTCTACCCTCCTATTTTTTGTATATTATTTATTTATTTTTCATTCTTTATTTATTATTTTTTATGATTAAAAGTCCAACATTAGATCTACCATCTTAAGACATTTTAAATGTACAACACAGTATTGTTTCCAATAGGCACTATGCTGTATGGTAGATCTCTAGAATTTATTTATCTTTTATAATTGGAACTTGGATCCTGTTAACAATTACCTCCCATTTTCCCTTCCCACCAGTCATTGAAAGCCACTATTCTATTTTTTGCTTCTATGGGTATGTTTATTTCAGATTCCATGCACAAATAAGATCATAGAGTATTGTGTGTATGTGTGTGTTTGTGTGTGTGTCTAGTGTATTTCACTTAGCATAATGCCCTCAAGGTTCATCCATGTTGTTGCAAATGATATAATTTCCTTCTTTGTTAAGGCTGAACAAAATTTCATTGAATATACATATATGTATATATATATGTGTGCATATATATGTGTGTGCATGTAAAATGTGTGCGTGTATAATGGAGTTATACACACATACACATTTTCCTCTTGATGGATATGCAGGTTGTCTCCATATCTTGGCTATTGTGAATAATGCTGCGGCAAACCTGAGAGTGCAGATATTTCTTCAAGATCTTGATTTCAATTTTTTAGATAAATACTTAGAACTGATATTACTGGATTATATGGTAGTTCTATTTTTTAATTTTTTAAAAAAATTTCTGAGTTGAGGTCTCACTCTGAAACCCAGGCTGGAGTGCAGTGGCATGATCACAACTCATCACAGCCTCCAACTCCTAGACTCAGTTGATCCTTCCACTTCAGCATCCTGAGTAGGTGGGACTATAGGCAGGCACCACTAATTCCAGCTACATTTTTTATTTTTTTGTAAAGACCAGGTCTCATTATGTTACCTAGGCTAGTCTCAAACTCTTGGGTTCAAGCAATCCCCCCACCTCAGCATCCCAAAGTGTTGGGATTACAGGACATGAGGCACTGTGCCCAGCCTTGATTTAGATATTTTAGTTATTGAGTTGTATGAGTTTCTTATATAATGTGAATATTGACTTTGTTTTGTTTTACCAGGGTATTATTTTGGTTAGGCTCAGAGCACAAGTTCTGTCTCTCTGTGGTGGTTCTAATAGATACTTTGAGTCTTCAGCAAGTTTGTCCCACCTAGTTTGAGATTTGGAGATAGAAATTCAGTCATCCTGTTTCTCTCTATGTTCTTTAGTCGGTGGGGACCACTTCTCATCTCTTCCTAACCAGAAAAACAAGTGTTTTGTCAGAATTTTAGCTGCATAGACCACCATGACATCTGCAGTTCCATGTTTGGTTGCTACCACTGGGAAGGAAGGAAGGAAGGAAGGAAGGAAGGAAGGAAGGAAGGAAGGAAGGAAGGAAGGAAGGAAAGAAGGAAAGAAGGAAGAGAAGAAAGAAATTAGAGATTCACACACATTCTCCATATTCACCCTCACCTTTTCTCTTTCTTTCTTCTTTCTTTCCTCCCTTTTGTTCTTCCTTCCTTTTCTTTTATCATCTTTTATTTTTTCCTTCTTCCCTTTTTATTTTATTTACTTTTCTTTTTTCTGTTCTTAAAGTAGCCATAAAGAGACACCTACTTTATCAGTTTTTTAGGTGCTTTTGCTAACCTATGCCTGGGACCTGTCACTCAGGGGCCTACTAGATAAAGAAAGGAGAAATGGGAGATCTTTCTATTGCTTTTCTGGCTCTCAAAGACCTTTCTTTCTCTTGGTTCTCTGGCCATAAAAAGACGGGTTTTATCTTCCAGTTTGTATTGCTGGCAAAACCTGGTGTATCTTTGCTGACTGATTGTCCTTTAATGAAAGGAAATAAAATAGGAGATAAGAAAACCAATTAAGAATCTCCACAATGCAAGCTACATCTTCAATTTTTACTCTTTTTAAAAATAAGTTTCAAAACAAAGTTTATTAGAGTAAGAAGAGAGGAAAGAAAGGGCAGGTGAAAGTTTCGTACCAGAAAGGTCTAGTATGGGTGAGTCTCTCTCTTTCTTTCTTTCTTTTTTTTTATTATAAAGATGTGGGGTACGATTCAGGATTAGGTATACAAACATTGATTATGCAGGTACCCTTGTTGATGAGGTATGCCCCCTCCCCTAGCAGTTTCCCTCAACTGCCAATCTCACCCCCCTCCCCTGACAGTTTCCCACTACTCCCAATCCCTTCTTTATAGTATTAAAATTGTACTCTGTTCTTTGTTTTTGAGATAGACTAGTGAGTATGAGCTACTCCAAATCCATTCAAGTTGCTGTGAAGTCAATAAGTATGTCTTTCTTTATGACTGAATAATATTCCATTGTGTATATGTACCACATTTTTAAAATTCATTCCAGCTTCGATGGGCAACATGGTTGGTTCCATGTTTTTGCTATTGTGAATAGAGCTGCAACAAACATACATGTGCAGGTATCTTTTTTGTAGAATGGTTTGAGTTCCTCCGGGTATATTACCAATAGGGGAATTGCTGGGTCATATGGAAGGTCAATTTCTAGTTCTTTCAGAAATTGCCACACTGTCTTCCAGAGAGGTTGCACTAGTTTGCATTCCCATCAGCAATGTAGAAGTGTTTATTTTTCTCCTGCGAGGATGCAGACTCTCTCTCTCTCTTTCTAAAAGGAAAGACTACCTGATGCTGTTTTGACCTAATTCACTAACTTTACAGAATCCTTAGGTAGTTGTTTTTGTCTTTTGTCCAGGTTTCAGTTTTAATATGCAGGAGAGATTTACTATAGTTGGCTTATCGCATCTTGGTCATACTAGAATATATTCTTTTTTTTTTTTTTGAGTTGGATTCTTACTCTGTCACCAGACTGGAATGGAGTGGTATGCCTCGACCTGTTGGGCTTAGGCAATCCTTCCACCTCAGCCTGCTAAGTAGCTGTAACTACTGACTCGGGCTGCCATGCCCTGCTTATTTTTTGATTTATTGTGGAGATGAGGTCCCACCAAGTTGCCCAGGCTGGTCTTGAACCCCTGAGATCAGGCAATCCTCTCGCCTTGGCCTCTCAAAATGCTGGGATCAGACTTGAGCTCCATGCCTGGCCTAGAATATATCCTTAATAAAAAATTTTAAATGCAAATGCAGTGTAAAAGTTGGAGACAAGTGCTATGACAAAAATAAAGTTAGAAAAATGAAGATGTTATACATTCGGTAGATGGTATATTTATTTACACTGTTGTCAAGAAGAGTATCATTTAGCAGATGGTTTGCTTGTAAGAGAAGATTTGAAGATAATAAAGGATTTAACAGAACAACTTTCTGATAAACAGGTATTTCAAACAAAGTGAATAGCAAGGCATAGCATTTGGCACTGTCCAAGAAATCTGAAGAAAGCCAACATGGTTCAATAAGAATATGCAAATAAAATAATAGGAAAAGAGAAAGTTCAAGAATATTTTTAGGAACCCAGTACATGGAGAATACCTAGGTAACTCTAATTCATTTGACTTATATAATTAGTAGTGGTAGGAGACATTGTATGATTTCCATTTTTAGAAACATGCCCTTACAATTTCACTGAAGTATACTTGTTATAGAATACAGTGCATACATTTAAAATGTACCATGCGATGTGCTTTCCTACATGTATTCACCTGTGAAACTATGTCTATAAAAATAATAAACGTATATTTTATCTCCCCAATTTTCTCTATGTACGTTTGAAATACATGTGTACCATCATTTTTCTGTAACCAACCAACACTTATCCTAGGCAACAACTGCTTAATGACTATAAATTAAGTTGTTTTCATTCTTACGATGTATTTTTTAGTTGTCTAAATTTAGGAGATTCAGTGCAATTTTGTTATTTGGCTAAATTGCATCATAGTGAAGTCTAAATGTTTAATGTACCTGTCATCTTAATAACACACATTATACTCATTTGGTACTTTCTCATCTCTCACCTCCCTCCCACTCTCCCACCCTGAGTTTTCAATGTTTATTGTTTCACACTCTACGTCCATGTATACACATTATTTAGCTCCCATGTTTAAGTGAGAATGTGCAGTATTTGACTTTCTGATTCTGAATTATTTCACTTAAGATAATTACCTCTACATTGTTGCAAAAAACATGATTTTAATTTTTTATGGTTTAGCAACATGCATACATAACTATAATACACACACACACACACACACACACACACACACACACATCACCAGATTTTCTTTACCCAATTATCAACTGATGGGCATTTAAGTTGATTCCATGCCTTTGTTATTGTGAATGGTACAGTGCTATGGATGCAGGTACCTTTTTTATATAATGATTTGTTTTCTTTGGATATATATGTAGTAGTAGGATTACTGGTAGTTCTATTTTTAGTTGTTTGAGAAATTTTTATACTGTTTTCCATAGAGGTTGTACTAATTTACATTACTACCAACAATGTATAAGCATTTTTTTTTCTCTACCTCCTCACCAATGTCTGCTATTTTTTTCTTTTTAGTAATAGCCATTTGACTGGTGTAACATAATATCTTATTATGGTTTTGATTTGCATTTCTTTGATGATTGAACATTTTTAATATATTTGTTGCTTACTCATATTTCTTCTTTTGGAAAATATCTGTAGAAGAAACAATCATAAAATGTATATAAAACCAAAAAAGAGCCTGAGTAGCCAAAGCACTCCTAAGCAAAAAGAAAAAAGATGGAAGCATCACATTACTTGAGTTCAAATTATACTACAAGGCTATAGTAACTATAACAGCATCATACTGATATCAAAATAGATGCATAGATCAGTGGAACAGAATAGAGATTTCAGAAATAAAGCCACATGCCTAAACCCAACTGACAAAGTCAACAGAAACATACACTGGAGAAAAGAAGCCTTATTCAAAAAATGGTGCACAAAAAATTGGATAGCTATATGCAGAAAAATTAAACTGGACCTCTACTTCTCACTGTATTCAAAAATTAACTCATAATGAATTAAATACTTAAATGTAAGAACTGAAACTTTAAAATACTAGAAGAAATCTAAGAAAAACTCTTTTGAACATTGGTCTAGGCAAATAATTTATGATTAAGACCTCAAGAGCATTGGCAACAAAAATAAAAATAAATGAAAGACAAGTAAATGAAAAGAATTCCTGGATAGCAAAATAAATAATCAACAGAGTAACAGAGCACCTGTGGAATGGGAAAAATGTTTGCAAACTAGCCATCTGACAAGAAACTAATATTCAGAATTTACAAAAAACTCAAACAACTCAATAATGACAAAAAAACCCACAGCTCCATTAAAAAGTGGGCAAAGAACAAGAACAAATATGCTTAGAATATATATTATATAAAATATGTATAACTATAATCATATACATTATATTATATATTATTCTATATAATAAAAATAAAATATATAGACATATATAGTATAATATATATAATATAAAACTTACTATAAATATATATGAAAGCCTATAATATGCCTTCTTCCCTTTAGCTTATTTCACTTAGCATCTTTAATTTGAGATTTATCCATTTTGTGTGTATCACCAGTTTATTCCTGTATAATGCTGAACCATATTATATTATATTATATTATTCTACTATATAATTTTATATTATATTATATTGATATGCCTCTTTTTGTTTGGATAATGATTATTAGTAGATTTTTGGATTTGTTTCAGTTTTTGGAGATTATGAATAAAGCATTTGTGAACAAGACTTTCTGTGAAGTTTGGGTAAATAGACCTAGAAATGACACAGCTTTGTCATATTCAGGTATAAATTTAGAGTTAAGAAAATAATTCTATTTTCCCAAATAATTATAATATTAACATTTCCAACAGCAGTGCCTGAGACTAGCAATTGCCCCTCATCCTAAATACTATGGTCAATCTTTAAAAATTTGTGGAGATCTTAATAGCGTGTGTTATATAGATGTTTTAATTTACATTCCCTAGTTATTAATGGTATTGAACATGTTTTTCATGTACTTATTTATGATGTGTGTATACATTTTGGTGAAGAGCTTGTTAAAATATGTTGCCCTCTTGTATTGGATGGTTGTTTTTCTTTTTATCTAATTGTTTTTATTTATTTATTATTTTAAAGATGTGGGGTTACAATTCAGGGTCAGGTATACAAATGGTCATCGTGTAGGTAAAGTTTGGGCCTCACTTTGGTCTCTACTTCACCCACTGTGAGATCACATGCAGTTATTGATGAGGTGTGTCCCTCCTCCCTCCCCTGGTAGTTTCCCACTACTGCCAATCCTTCCTTATAGTATTATGATAATTGTTCAGGATCTGCTTATGAGTGAGAACATGTGGTACTCAGTACTTTGTTCCTATGATAGATCACTCAGTATTATATACTTTAAGTCCAATCAAGTTTCTCCAAAGTTCATATTTTTGTCCTTTTTATGGCTGTGTAATATTTCATCGTGTATATGTAGCACATTTTTTTAAATCCAGTCTTCTTTCAATGGGCAGCATGGTTGGTTCCATGTGTTTGTGATTGTAAATAGTACTGCAATAAGCATGCATGTGCAGCTATCTTTTTCATAGAGTGATTTGAGTTCCTCTAGGTATATTCCCAGAAGGAGGATTGCAGGGTCATGTGGAAGATCGATTTTTAGATCTTTTAGGAATTACTAACTGTTTTCCACAGAGGTTGTACTAGTTTACACTCTTACCAACTGTGTAGAAGTTTTCCCTTTCCCCTGCATCCTCTCAGGCATTTGTTTTTTGAGTTATTGATGATGGTCACTCCACCTGGTTTTTATCTCATTTTAAAACCAATTTATTTTTCCAATTGGAAGTCCATTTTCAGATAGTTAATCTCCAAATATTTTCTTGCAGTGGAAACTTTTGTTTTTATTCTGTTAATAGTATTTTGAAAGAGTAGAGTTTCTTAATTTTTATAAAACTTAGTTCATTCATTTAGACAATATAACTAGTTACTGATCTTCTACAGTTTCTTTTAAAAGTTTTATAATTTTAGGCTGTACATTTCAGCTTCTGATTGATTTTTACTTCATTTTTATAGAATGTAAACTATAAATTGAAGTACATCTATGTGACTATGTTTGGTCAATTGCTCCAAAATTGTCTATTCTGCATAGATACCTCAGAAGCTGGGTGAAAATCACATATGATCATTTTATATCTCTCCAATATGTGTCCTCAAGGAGAATTTTTCCTATTCTATATACAGGTATTATATATTTTTTACAAATTGTGTTGATAAATATTTTATATTTTAAGCTATTTTAAATGATATTTACACTTCATTTTAAGTAGAGTGCCAATGGTATAACAAATACAACTCTTTGTATAGTAGACTTGGGTGTTATAAACTTGTTAAATTGCCATATGCATTCTATGAGCTTTGCTACATTACACAAAATGTTCTACATAGAAAAATTATGCAATCTGTATATAAACTTTAATTCTTTGTTTCCACTATCAATCATTCTTATTCCCTTTTACTATTATTTCCATTTTTTCTTAATGCTTTGTTTCATTGGTTAAAACTGCCAGTGCAATTTGGAACAGATGTGACAAAAACAGAGACCCTTGCATTTTTTCCTGACATTAGATAGAAATATTTAATCTTTTATCATTAAGTGTGTTAAAAACTGTCTGTTTTTTGATAGATGTCACTTATCTAGATGAGGAAGTTCCCTTGTCTTCATTTTCTGAAACTTTATTGGGGATTGATAATGGATTGTTTCAAATGCTTTCCCCTGCATTTATTAAGATAAACATACATTTTTATTTTGTTTGAGAGTATAATGAAATGCATTCATTATTTTTCAAAAACAAAATTTACCCTATATTTATAAAGTCAATGCGAGTTGGTCATAATATATTAAATAATCATTTAATTCAATTTGTATACATTTTGTTAATCATTTTTACAATTTAATTTATAAAGAAATTTGATATTTTATTTTTATAGAATGCCTTTCTCTGGTTTCAGTATCACTGTAGAGCTAGCAACAGATAATGAGTTTGACTCTTTCAGGGGCAGAATTGAGATAAATAACATGCAGATGGCAATAACTCTTTGCATAAAGTTAAGGAATATTATCTAGATGAAGTGACATTGGCTGAAAAATAAATAGTTGCAGGACAGGATTAGAAAATTCATAGATCAAAGAGTGAAGAATTGTATATTGATATCTTCCTTTTGAATAAAATATCTCCATAATTTTTACTATTGACATGAAGAACATCATTGTCCATACACATTCAGAATTCTCATTATATCTTTTATTTGAGCCTATGTTCTTCTCTCATTTTCAATGAGAAAAAAAGAAAAAAGAAAAATAATTGAAAGTCAAAGTGGAAATTACATAAAGGAACCACTGAGGGAAGGATAACCTGAAATAATTTTTTAACTTTTGAATACATCTGAGTTACTCTTTCTTTACAAATATTTCCATAACTTGATCTCTAATTTGTTTTGTCTTAACCCCATAAATGACTGGATTTAAACAAGGAGGAACTACCACATACAGATTGGCCAGGAGAATATGAATGTAGCGAGGAACATTTCTACCAAATCGGTGAGTCATAAAGGAGAAAAATGCTGGTGTATAAAAGGCTAAGATGACACACACATGTGAACCACATGTGCTAAGAGCTTTGAGTTTGGCATCCCTGGAAGGAAGGCGAAAAACAGCTTGTAGGATCTGAACATATGAGAGGGCAATAAGGATTAAGTCAAAGATCAGGGCAGCGATGGTAAATAACCCATATATGATGTTGACCCTTACGCTAGCACAGGCAAGACGAGCAATTCCCATATGTTCACAGTAGGTATGAGGAATAATGTATTGTCCACAAAAGGGCAATCGTTTGAGAAGAGGGCAGAAGGGGATGACAAGAAGAACTGGCCGTCCCACTACAACAGAGGCCATAATGGCTACTACTTTGTTGGTGAGAATAGTGGTATATCTCAGTGGGTAACAGATGGCAACAAAGCGGTCAATTGCCATGGCCAGGAGTACAACAGATTCCATACCAGTGTAGGTGTGGATAAAGAACATTTGAATGAGGCAGCCCTCAAAGCTTATCTCCCTAAGGTTGAGCCAGAAGATGGCCAGCATTTTAGGGATGGTAGAGGTAGAAAGACCCAGGTCAATTAAAGAGAGAAGAGCAAGAAAGTAGAACATGGGTTGATGAAGACTCCTCTCAGTCTTAATTACGCACAAGATTGTGAAATTTCCCACAAGTGCTATTAGATAAACAACAAAGAAAGGAAAGGCAATCCAGATATGGAAAGCTTCCAGACCTGGGACACCCAGCAAAAGAAAGACTGAGGGATATGAAGCAGTGTAATTGACAGAGGACATCCTGCTGAAGACTCTTGGAAGATATTCTACTGTCTTCTTCAGTATTTCTGGGGAGACACAAAAGAATATATGGCAGTTGGATATTACTACATGCAGTAACATGCTAATTAAATTCTCAAAAACACAGTGGAAGAGAATTAGGGGATAATTAACTATCAGAGATATTTAAATTATTGACTATCCCATTTAATGTTTTATGAAGACTTTGGAAGTTAAACACAGTCTATTCTAGTGGCCTCAAGATGTAATGATTCACGATTGCATTTACCACATTCTTTTGCAAAATGCTCATCCATAAACACATTTTAAGGGATGTTATCTATGTATTACTTTCTAAGTTGAATTGAATCAGGGTAACGATGTGTAGTATGATGTTCACTCAAGAGATGGCATTGGTCAAATGAATGCTAGTGTCACCAGGCAACAGGCAGGGCAGTCAAAGAGAATTGCAAAAGCATGGTTGTCATTTGGGAAGCATAAGATCATTTTGAAGTGATATTTGAAATTCAAGAATGTTGTGGAAGTACAATGACAGTGGAGACATAAGTATGCAGCAGAAGCTCCAACACACCTAACAACTGCATGCATTTGTGATAAGTCTGAGATGCATGGTATTATGTATGATGTGCACAAGGGAAGATATGGGAGACCTCACAGAGCAACAAGTCCTGCAGTAGTTTGCAGTCATCAGAAATGTCTGGACACTGATGGTAACCACGTAAAGCACTTCTTGTATTTGCAGAAGTCAAATATGACTTATATTCATTTGTTGTTATCAGTGGATATTGAGAATTATAATTTTAATACAGATTTTTTCTTTCTTAAAATATGTATGCATTTTTGGCACCCTCTGTATACTAGTATCAACTGAGATAGCTGAGTATCAACTTCAGTAGCTAGAACTTTTGTAACATCAAGTTACCTTGGTTTCTGAATTGATCAGATATGTTAGAGAAAACTCCCCCAAGAAAACTATGAGAAAAATGAGTGAGGAAATGAAATCAGAAGAAATTATTTTGGTCAATAAATTATCCATTTAAATGGTTAATCTGCGTTTTATAGTCTCTGCTCCTGAAGCATTACCTCTCTTTATTTGCTTTAATAAGACTGTGTTTTTAACCTATCTTTATTTTTTTTTTTTTGAGTTGGAGTCTCACTCTGTCACCCAGACTGGAGTGCAGTGGCCGCTCCCGGCCACCACAGCCTCGACCTGCTGGACTCTGGCAATCCTTCCGCCTCAGCCTTCCAAGTAGCTGGAAATACAGGCGCGCGCTACCAAACCCAGCTGATTTTTTGATTTATTGTAGAGATGAGGTCTCGCCAAGTTGCCCAGGTGGGTCTCGAACCCGTGGGCTCAGGCAATTCACTCACCTCAGCCTCCCAAGGCGCGGGTTTACAGGCTGAGCCACCGAGCCCGGCTTAACCTATCTTTTAATGAGACTGCTTTTAAGCTTTTGTTGAGGAATTGATTATAGGTATTATTTTTTACTTTGACAGATGAAAAATTTGTGATTTGCTACATAAATAAATACTGAAAAATATGTGATTCTTTTAATAGAGGTAGAAAAAGTGTTTAATTAAGTTTAGCATCCATGAGTGATACTTAGAAAAGTATTTTAAGAAAACTAGGAAAAAAATAAATTTTCAACTTGATTAAAGGAATCTGAAAAACCTATAATCAATATCATACTGAATGATGAAACACTGGAAATCTTTTCCATGGAATTGGAAATTAGAAATAAATACCAAATACCATCAATTCTATTTATTTATTTATTTATTTATTTAGAGTTGGAATCTCACAGTTGCCCAGGCTGGAGTGCAGTGGCTTGCTCATGGCCACCATAGCCTCAACCAGCTGGACTGAGGCGATCCTTCTGCCTCAGCCTTCCAAGTAGCTGGAACTACAGGAGCAGCCACCACCACACCTGGCTAATTTTTTTAAAATTTATTGTAGAGACAAGGTCTCGCCAAGTTGCCCAGACTGGTCTTGAACCCATGGACTCAGGTAATTCTCTCGCCTTCACCTCCCAATGTGCTAGGATTACAGGTTTGATCCACCACACCCAGCTTACTATTTAATATTTTACTGGCGATTCTAACAGTAAAATATGTCAAGATAACAAAATAAAAATGTATCAAGATTGTCAATATTAATAAATTTTTAAGTCTTATTCTAAAGTAATTATAGGAATATCCTAAATTCATTAGAAAAAGAATAACAAGTAGGAGGTTTTGTATTAAAGATATTCAAACTTATTATACAACTAGAGTAATCAATTTGGTATTTGCACAATAGGCAGTTTGGTATTTGCACAATTATGAAAATATAGATCAATGAAACAGAATAGAAAGATCAGAATATACAAATTTTGTATGTTCAGCTTAATTTTATTAAGAAATCAATGTAATAATTCAAGAAAGATAGTTAATGCCAGTAATAATATAATAATAACTATAACAGTGCTCTTCTGTGTATTATCAGATTAAAAAATTATAATTAGGAAAGTGAGTATGAAAGGCACAGACTGGGGGGAAATGTTCACAATCTTTATTTCCGAAAAAATAATTAGTGCCAAGAACACATAAGTATGCTTACAACTAAAAAAAAAAAAAAAAAAAAAAAAAAAGAAAAGAAACCAAGGAAAAAACTTTAAAAACAGATCTAAACTAACAGTTTTCTAATAAAAATGTACAAATGACATTACAATTCTCAAAACCATTAGGCATCAGGAAATGTACATTAAAAGTGTAATGATGTGTTATTATACATTTGCTAGAACAGCTAAAATTAAAAAGCATGACAACAAATTTTGGCAAGAATGTAGAGCAATAGATTCAGCTACTTTGATAGCATGAACTGAAAAAGAAGCAAAATTGGGAGGATAAATATTAGTTTCTTATAAATTTATGAGAGTCATTACACACATTCACTAGCTGCATATATTTACAAACAACATGTATAAGAATGTTCATAGCAACTTTATTTAAAATTTCCCTAAAGTGAAAACAATGCAAATACTCATCAACAAGTGAATAGATAAATCAATCTTGGAATAATAGGTGATTTAATTTTATTTGGCGATAAAGATGGATTGATTATTTATGCATGAAACAGCACAGATTAATCTAAACTCATTATGCTGAACCAGTGATTACTACTAGTAACAAAAGAGTATTCATTACATTATTTCATGTACATGAAGTTTTAGAACATACATACACACAGTATGTGTTGAAAATATTAAGTCAGTTGTTGCTAGGTGCTGAAAGGGTCAAATATTGACTGAGAAGAAACATAAGAGGATGTTTCAACATGATGAAACAATTCTGTATCTTTATAGTGGTATTGGCTATACAAATAAATTGTTTGCTATATTCTCCAAGTTTGAACTGGTTGTTGAAGATAAAGTGTACATATTTTTAAATGCACAAATATTTTTCAAAGTTTACAGATGATATTAGTATGTTTTAACAAATGTACATTTTACTTTCAACAACCAACTCAAACTTGGAGAAAATAGCTGAATCCTTACAATTGTTGAAATTAGATGATGGGATTGTGCTTCTCTGTTTAATGTGTATATATTTTAAATCTTCCATAATAAAATGGTATAAAATATAAACTCGGAAAAATATGTGTCATCATTCATATTTCACAATCTAAAAAATATCATTTGCTTTCATAAGATGTTCGACTTGGGGACTTCTTTAAGACAGAATATTATATTCGAATAGGATGTTAATTCATCTGACACAATTAATAAAGTAAAAAATCCTGACATCTGACTACAATATTTTACAATTACACTCAAAAAGAATAAAATAAAATATATAATATAATCCTGATATTTTTATTCTTATTTATAATCCATCAGCTTTTAGTCAAATACCAACCATTATATTTTCTTTACAATACTTTGCAAGAGTTTACTGATAATTGAGAACACTTTAAATAACGATGAATTCAGTGGGAATTACACAACCACAAAACATGCCAGGGTTGAATCCTAGGTTGTACCCTACTACTCCATATAAGTCTTCTCAAATGTATCATTTATAAGTATCATAATATTTTTATGCTTTGTAAAAACATCTCAAACATACTTCTGAACACATTCAACCAAATTTCATATTCCTTTCTTGCTAAAGTTAACAACTAATTTCAGGAAACCAGAAGCCTAATCAACTCGAATTGTACCAATTGGGATGGACTTAAGGATATATATTTTTTTCTCCAATTTGGATATGTACTTTTATTTTTATTTTTTGCTTTATTTGACTGAACCTGTATACCAGTAAAAGCCCATCAAAGAAAATATATTTTACTGGCACTGTGCTAAATTATGCAAATATTCTCTTTTAAATTTTATAACAACTATATGAGTATATGCTATTATCTTACCTGTTTTACAGGAAAACCAGGCTAAGATTAAGAGAGTCTAAGTAACCTGTTCAAGGTGACTCACAACCAAAGTTGTATGGTTAGAAATAAAACATGTACCTGTCTCCATATTACAAAATTTCCTTTGGACAATAATGCTTTTGCTAAGGTAGGTATACAAGAAGGGAGCCATTATAAGTTCGGAAAGGAAAGTCTGTTGTTCAAAACTCCACAGCTATTTAAAGCCTCTAGACGAAGGAAAATAAGAAATATAATTTTGTATAGTTAATAGTATACTTGTTTATTTTTATTTCTTTCTGTGTGATTCTCTGTGTTCAGCAGTCAGAATCTAAAATTAAAGGAAAAAAATGTATGTGTTTGCCCTTCAAGAATAAAAAGAAAAGGATTGACAGTTTAGACTATAAATCACCTGGACTTGAATTGATGGGAGGCTGGGAATGGTCCCAGAAGAGGAAGAGATGAGACTGGAAGAAAGAGAGAAAACCCTAAGAAGTTGAGTGAATCTTGGCACTTAAATAAGTGAAAATATGTTGGCTTTGATAGGAGCACACAAAATAAAAGTGAATTTCTGGGAGCGATTTTAGCGAAAAAAATCTTTTAGAATTAATATGTGTAAAATAGAACCTGGCATACTCTCAACCCCATTTTCTGTTGTGCTCATGATACAACTGATAAATAGATCTCATTAGATGAATCTAAATGAATCTAAAATAAACTTTCAGTGATTTAAATTTAAACAAAGATAGCATCAATGCAGAGAACTTTAAACTGTTGAGTCTGCTTGGGCAAAGCTTATCTCTTATATCTACAGATAAAGTCATTCTTCTCCTTTATACCTGTGATTCTGCCACCATTAAGGGACAATTATCTGTTTCACTATTTCCTTTATAATGACTCCAATTCTAGAATTACAAATATTTGGCAAATATATCTATAATAACAACCTATATCTAATATTTAAAGTAGATACTGGTTATCTATCATTATATTATTTTTTATTGAGCCTAAGTAGATTCAAAGCCAGACCCTCTCAAAACTTCTGACATTCACAATCCATTGATAGATGTTAACTTTACAGATGAACCAGACTTTTCTTCCTTTTCTCAAAAGTTGTGAGGATACAGGTTTATTTGAAGGTCCTATAATTTATATGGTTTTGGGTTTGACTAGCAGATAGATCCTCTTACTATTCTATTCTTTCTAACAGACATTCAATCAGTGTCAGATTCAACCATAGAATCTTTTCCTTCATAGCAGAGCCCGTCTGTTTCCTGAGGGTCATTAGGAATCAGCTGGTTTGGTATTCAGGGCAACTCCTCCTTCTGGACTCGAGAAACATAAATTTATGTCTTTACTCTCCCACTTAGCAAAGCCTTTAGCCAAATCATCCCCTGAGTCTTATTTTATTTATTTATCTGTAGAAGTTGAGATAATCATAGCATCAGTCTTATGTGACTCTAATGTTCAGAAAATTAGCTGTTGCCTATGAAATACCTAATGAAATGTCTTGACACTGAGTCCAGAATAACATTAGCTGGCATAATTTGTCGTTATTATTCTCCATTTCCATGAATCATGGTGCTAATGTTTGACTTTTACATAAAATACAACATATTGCTAATAGCATAGACATTACTCTAGAAAAGATCATGTGAAAAGAGCTCCCACCATTTAGTCTAAATTGAAAGTAAAGACTCTCATTGAATAGTTGCCTCTGTTCTAAAACATGTTCCTAATATTAAAGGCATATTCAGAATATGTAGTTAGGGAACAAATAGAAAAACTTTTAGAACTTTTTCATTGATAATCATGTAGGAAATACTTTCTGCCTTGTATAAATGTACAGATTAATTGAGTTTTGCTTTGAAACATGGAGTATGTAGGTTAGAATTAACTCAGACAAATATAGGACTCTGTAACTCAAATTTGCAATTTCTATTACTACAACTGTGAAAAACACTACCACTTTTACAGAATCTCATTCTTCAACACAGGTTTATATGCAAATAGGACAGGTATTGAAATCCTTGTTTTGCAACTCAGAGTGCAAAGGCCAACCCCAAGGTCATACAGTTAATAAGAAACAGCAACTATTTCAAAGAGGCCACTCTATTACCTACGACATTGTTCTCTCTGATATAGTCCATGGTTCTGATCACTGGTCACTCACTTAGGCCAATATCTTCAGTAAAAGTGCACCACATAGTGTATAGGTGTTCCTTCTCTGTGGTATAAGCTGAAATAAAAAAGCCCAGCCCTTTTATCCGTGACATATCTGTAAATGGTAATACCTGATATGACTTCCAGAAGCTCTCCACAATATCCACTGAGTTGGGTTGCCCCACCTGTCTGAACCTTTCTGTGGGAGAGTTCCACAAGTATATAATATAACCTGGGCTCCCTTGCCACAGACACCATTCTGCCTCTTCTTGAAGTGTCAGTTTGGCCTTTATACTCAGGATCCCTCAAGAGGAATACTTTATAAAGAGAAGCTAATTTCTCTAAGAAGGACACCCGGGTCATTCTCTTCAGAGACTGATAAGAGTGTCTGAGAGTTTGAGTTAAAATGTTTGGACACTCTTGGTTCAAAACTGTACCTAAAGAGCCAGGACTCTCTTGTATGCCATCTTTAAGGCACACCAAATTTTTATGTCATTTAACTTCATTTCCAGATTTTTATATCCATTAAGTTTCTTGAATTATTTTGAACATGGTCTCTTCAATTTGGAATATATATATTTTCAAGCATGTCCCCCTCAGTTTCTTTCACATTTTTGAATTAATAGCTATGATCACTGCTTTACATAATTCTTTTTGAAAATTAAATTGCCATGTTTACTCCTAAATGATATTTGGTTGTCTATTTTATAGTCTGTTTCTACATTAACTCATAGCAGAGAAATTTTTTAGATAGTCCTGGGAATAAATAATTTATTTGAAATCCTGTGTTACATTACTATATGCAATATACTTCACTTCTGAATCCCTACTTACATATTATAAAATGTGAACTACCCTAAGGAACTAAATGTAATTCATAGAACATAGTAAGTGGTCAATAAATGGTAGATGTTATTATTGGTAGTCATATTACCTATTGTTTCATAGTGATTATATACTTTCTAAATTATATGGAATTATACGTGCTTCTTTCTATCCCTGCTGTATTTAAAAAGATAATTTTTTCTTACTAGTATTGTTTTTTTAAGTATCATTTAAATGCAAAGTTTATGTACTTATTTTATTTCACAGTTGTTTAATATGTTCAGGTTGTATATTTTTTGTTTACTTAGATGAGAAAAAAGGAAGATTATTTTCTGACTTTAAAAATGCTACTTATTCCAACCTAATATATAATATCAATGTTTTTTGTGCTGTTTTCTTAGTATGTGTCAAAGTACTAGTCTAGAGTTTGATTCTACCAATTTGTATATATTTCATATATATGCTTACTTTCTCATTTATAGGTTCATTGAATATTTTGACAAAAAGAGTGGTAAATAAAAACCTTAGGGCATATATGCTTTCTGTTTGATGAGTCTGTAAATATTTTACTTAACACTGCCATCTTTGCTTGTTGTGATGTTTCACTAGTCATGGAAATTAATTTTATGATATTACTGATCTCCTCTTTCACTGTGCATTCTTACATTCAAATTGTGTCACTCCAAGCCAATCCAAGATGGCAAGGTGTTATCCTGAAGTGAAATGGGAAAAAAAAAGTTCATGCCTTTGCATTTTGTGCTCAAACTCTAACCTTGCTAGCTTGGTGTAATATTGCTCTCTTGTGAAAAAAATAACTTTATACCCTGTCTGTGCAGATACTTGGCTATGTATAAAGCTTCTATTTCTTCAGATAGACAGATTTTGGTATGTCTATTCACCTGTCCATTTCTGTCCTGTTACCTCCTCTGTATGCCTTCTTTTCCACATCATATCATTGCCTCAATTTTCTCAGCTATAAAATGGGAGCACTTAGAATGCTTCCATTTTATTGTAGATTTAAGAATTTAGTGAGTTGGCCGGGCTCGGTGGCTCAGCCTGTAATCCCATGCTTTGGGAGGCCGAGGTGAGTGGATTGCCTGAGCCCATGAGTTCGAGACCCGCCTGGGTAACTTGACGAGACCTCATTTCTACAATAAATAAAAAAATTAGCTGAACATGGTAGCGCAGTAGTTCCAGTAGTTCCAGCTACTTGAAAGGCTGAGGTGGAAGGATCGCCGGAGCCCAGCAGGTTGAGGCTATGGTGGCCGGGAGCGGCCACTGCACTCCAGTCTGGGCGACAGAGTGAGACTCCAACTCAAAAAGAAAAAAAAAGAATTTAGTGAGTTAATACTTACAAAGTTATGAAAATTTTGCCTGTTTGATAATATGTATCTTATAATTGTTTGTCATTATAATGATGCTAGATACTTTTTATCAATGTTACATGCTTTTTCATATAAATGCTATTATATTTATCACATAATTGTTGACATTTGTGATATGTACTAGGAACTATGCCTATATCAGAGATATTATGAATCTGTACATTAGACTCTAAGTTCTTCAGAACTCATAATAATTCAATTTTGAGACTAGAAATTTCCATTTTTTTTCCTACTCAGGCCTCTTAATCTCTGAAGTCCAAATTTTATCATTTATTTTTGAAAATTCTAATTACCGTCTCTCTTATCTGCTTAGTTCTCACTCCATAAATAACAGGATTGAGAGCAGGTGGTATGACTACATAAAAGTTGAAAAGAAGAATATGGATGTATTGAGGAACATTTTGGCCAAACTGGTGGGTCATGAAAGAAAAAATGCTGGTGTATAGAAGGCCAAGATGACACAGACATGGGAGCCACAGGTGCTGAGTGCCTTCAGTCGGGCATCCCTGGAAGGTAGGTGGAAGACAGCATGGAGGATCTGGGTATAGGAGAGGATAATGGCTATGATGTCAAACACCAGGATAGTTATGGCACATAAACCATAGATGATGTTGACCCTTATACTGGCACAGGACAGTCGGGCAATACCCATGTGTTCACAGTAGGTATGGGGGATGACTTGGTGTCCACAGAAGGGCAGTCTTAGGATGAGTAGAACAAAGGGGATTGCGATGGTTAAGGGCCTCAGAAGGATAATCAATGCTGTAACTGATACCACCTTGTTTGTCAACACCAATGTGTAGCGAAGAGGATCACAGACGCCCACATAGTGGTCATAGGCCATGGCCACGAGCACAATAGACCCCATGCCAGTGCACAAGTGGATAGAGAACATCTGGATGAGACAACTGACAAAAGTGATCTCTCTCAGGCTGAACCAGAAGATGCCAAGCATCTTAGGGATGATGGATGTAGATAGGCCCAGGTCAATACATGACAGAATGGCCAGATTAGATTAATTTGGGGAGTTTTATGAAAATTGTGAGGTGCTCTTTCATATCTAATAATTCAAACTCTAAGTCAGCACTTTGAATTTGTATTTTTTTTTTTGAGTTGGAGTCTCACTTTATTGCCTAGACTGGAATGCAATGGCCGCTCCCAGCCACCGCAGCCTTGACCTGCTGGGCCCCGGCGATCCTTCCGCCTCAGCCTTCCAAGTAGCCAGAATTACAGGCATGCGCTACCACGCCCGGCTGATTTTTTGATTTATTGTAGAGATGAGGTCTCGCTGCCCAGGCGGGTCTCGAACCCCTGGGCTCACGCAATCCACTCACCTCAGCCTCCCAAAGGTGCAGGATTACAGGCTGAGCCACCGAGCCTGGCCTGAATTTGTATTTTTATCTAATACTGAAGTCGCTGGCTATTATGTAAAGCCAGGACTTAAAAACCCACAGCTATGAAACCCTTCTTTCAATGTCTGTTTATAGGAAGTGCTGGGGAAGCCTACTTTTCTTTTTTTTTTTGAGTTAGAGTCTCACTCCATTGCCCAGGCTAGAGTGCAGTGGCACACTCATGGCCTCCCCAGCATCAACCCATGGGTTCAGGCGATCCCTCCGCCTCAGCCTTCCAAGTAGCCGGAACTACTGGAAAATGCAAATCAAAACCACAATATCACTTCATATATGTTAGAATAAATATTATAACAACACCAAAAAGACAATAAATTTTGGCAAAGTGTGGAGAAATTGGAACCCTTGTACAATGATAGTGAGAATGCAAAATGGTGCAGTCAGTGTAGAGATTTCTCAAAAATTAAATATAGAGCTACCATACTACCCAGCAATCTAACTTCTGAGTATTTGTCTAACAATTGAAAGCAGAACAGTTAGTAACATAGATACTAGCACTTCCCATTTTAAAATGTTCATCAACAAATAAGCAAACTGTGGTATGTATATTTATATATATGATGAATGTTATTCTGCTCTTCAAAGAAGGAAATTCTTCAACATATGGACAACATGGCTAAAACTCGAAGACATTTTGCTAGGTGATATAAACTCATCATGGAAAGATGAATACAATATGATTCACCCTATACAAGGTATATAAAATAGTTAAACTCATAGAAGAGAATAACAAAATGATAGTTGTTGGTGATGAAGAGAGGAAGAGGAAATGGAATGTTGTTCAATCAAGTTTACAAAATTTTAGAGATAAAAGATGAATCCATTCTAGAGATCTAAAATACAATATTATGGCTCCAGATAATAATAAAAATATGTTCAGAAGGTAAATCTCATATTAATTGTCTTACCACAATTTTTTTTTAAATGACTATAGTATTGGTGCAATATTGGGCAACAATGATCAACGAGATCAAATTATATACAAGGTCTTTAGAAAAAAGACACACAGGCCGGGCATGGTGGCTCAAACCTGTAATCTCAGCACATTGGAAAGCCAAGGTGAGAGAATTGCCTGAGTACAGGGGTTGAGACTAACCTGGACAACTTGGCGAGACCTCGTGTCTACAATAAATCAAAAAAGTAGCAGGGCATGGTGGCTCGTACCTACAGTTCCAGCACTTGGAAGACTGAGGTGGAAGGGTCGCCTGAGCCCAGCAGGTCAAGACTGCAGTGGCACTCCAACCTGGTCAACAGAGTGAGACTCCAACTCAAAAAAAAAAAAAAGAAAAAAGAAAAGAAAAGAAAGAAAGATGTATGAGTGATGCTGTTCACAATAAAAACTGTACTATCAAGTAAACGTTATTTATAGATTTTATAGCCCATTGAATAGTAAATGAAATAGGAGGAAATACAAATAAAAATAATGCTATAAACAATTTTAAGAATGCTTGAGTCAAGAAAATAGGAAGAAATTCTATGAGGGTGGAAAAGGGAAAAGTATAAAAGAAATGGAAAGACACACATACATACACACAGACACTCATATACCCTGGAGAGAGAGAGAGAAAAGAGAGAGGGGAGAGGGAGGAGAGAGTAAAGGAAGGAGGGAGAGAGAGAGAGAGAGAGAGAAAGAGAGAGAACAGAGGGATGGAGAGAGAGGAGATCAAGAGCATTATCTGTAGACTGGAAATAATACGAGAGATAAAGCTGAGGAGGAAATATTAGCTTCAGGTTGGAGTAAGAATACCTTCACAACTAGATAGAAGAGGAGTGGAAAGATTCGAAAGTGTTGCTTGTTTGTGTGATATGGTTAGTGTTCTGGGAGACATGAAGAGAAAGTACTGAGAGTTAAAAATAAGATACAATGTAAGAAAAATGCAAGTGTAACAGATCTACTAATGCCAATGTAAAAGGAAACTAAAGAACACAGGAGGGGATTTTCACATACCTTAGTCCACCTAAAGGGGCATCGACTGGCTTCAATCTGTAACTTTTCTTCAGAAACCAGAGCTATTGGCAAATGAGTAGTTTCAGAGGTTCAGGTCTGAGTTGTGGGCAGACAGATTTAACAGATGAATTAAAGGACAGTAATCAATGGAAATAGCTGCAGAGGTATGGGATGGGATCCAGTTTGGTTAGAAGAGCAGGTGAAAAAGAATAAACCAAGAGCAAGAGAAATTGGTGTGGCCTTACAATGATGTGACAGGAAAAAGTCTTGAATGGTCTGAAAAAAAGAATGTGAGGAAGACTCGGAGTTTAATAAGCTGTGGCAGGTATGTATGCTAATAAGAGGGAATATCAAACTGTGGAAGAAATAGCAGATGATAAGTGGCTATGAACAGAAGTTGAAGCCAATTGGTAATATTAGGCCAGATCTTTCTGTCATAGGATGTGAAATAGAAATGACACTGGTTAACCATCTTGGCGTTATTGTTTCTATTTTGGTATTATTGTTTTGGGTATTAGTCTTTCTACCCATGCATTAAAATCTTCCACTACAACTTCATCATGAAAACTTAATACTACATAAAACATGAAATTTAAATGCTTCATAGAGTAACAGAGTCAGCCGGGGTTTGCTACTGCCATTGTTGCTTTATAACTTCATCTTTATCTCTTCTGCTATTTTCAGCAATCAGTTGTAAAATGTAATGGAGATGCCATCTCACTTTTTCAACTATATCCACCATGAGTCTGTATTTTCTGGTTTTAGTACTATCTACCTAATGATAATGATGTTCATATCTGATGATGGAGGTACAGCTGTTGACTTAATGGCTTTCCCCCACTGACCTTAAAACTTTTTAAATGCTTTTGTGCAAATCCTGCCTACACAGGCTATAGCAATTGGGAGGATTGTTGCCTGGGATAAAAAGGAAAATGCACATGTAGAAACCTCAAAGAGCTGAGACAAGAGGATTGTCTGAGCCCAGGGGTTCAAGACCAGCCTGGGCAATTTGGCAAGACCTTGTTTCTACAATAACTTAAACAATTAACTGGACATGGTGGCACATGCCTGTAGTTTCAGGTACTCGGAAGGCTGAGGCCGAAGGATTGCCTGAGCCCAGGAAGTGGAGGCTGTGGTGGCCGTGAGAGTGCCACTGCATTCCAGGCTGGGTGACAGAGTGAGACTCCAACTCAAAAAATAAAAATAAAAATCTCAAAGAAACCATACATTGTATCATTTTTTAAACTTCCAAGATATAAAGAACTTCCTTAAGAAGAATAACAAGGCATGATTCATTTCTGTGCACCAAATATCTAACCATCTACCTGATATGTTATTGGTCCTTCATAAAGGTTTACTTAACTATTTTGTACCTATGGATGAAAATAAGTGAGATAAAGTTGATAACATTGATTAGTTTTATAAAACCAAATAAAACATCATGTTTTAAGATTTCATAAAATTCATGCAGTTATGTCATGATGAGCTTGGTTATTAGAAAAGATAAAACATATTTTTATATAATTTTGTAGGAAATCCATAACACTGGATAAGAAGATCTGAAGCCTCTTAATGAATGAGATTTCTGATCCATGATAAGTGAAACTGTAAAAGAACTTCAGAAGAATGGTTCCTCCTAATGACACACAGTTCCACCCCTACTTTTTTCTCCTTCTTGGAATTCCAGGGCTAGAAGACATACATATGTGGATTGGTTTTCCATTTTGTGTAGTATATTACACTTCCCTATTGGGAAAGATTACAGTTATTTAATGATCTGGACTGAACACAGTCTCTGTCGGCCTATGTTTTACTTTCTGGCCATTCTGTCATGTATTGACCTGGGCCTATCTACATCCATCATCCCTAAGATGCTTGGCATCTTCTGGTTCAGCCTGAGAGAGATCGCTTTTGTCAGTTGTCTCATCCAGATGGTCTCTATCCACTTGTGAACTGGCATGGAGTCAACTGTGCTCGTGGCCATGGCCTATGATCGCTATGTGGCCATCTGTGATCCTCTTCGTTACACATTGGTGTTGACAAACAAGGTGGTGTCAGTTACAGCATTGATTATCCTTCTGAGGCCCTTAACCATCGCAATCCCCTTTGTTCTACTCATCCTAAGACTGCCCTTCTGTGGACACCAAGTCATCCCCCATACCTACTGTGAACACATGGGTATTGCCCGACTGTCCTGTGCCAGTATAAGGGTCAACATCATCTATGGTTTATGTGCCATAACTATCCTGGTGTTTGACATCATAGCCATTATCCTCTCCTATGCCCAGATCCTCCATGCTGTCTTCCACCTACCTTCCAGGGATGCCCGACTGAAGGCACTCAACACCTGTGGCTCCCATGTCTGTTGTTAAAATTGATCACCTGACTGGGGTAGTGTTTATTGGGATGATCTTTGTCTCTCACATTCATACTTATTCTTTTTGTTTGTTTGTTTGTTTTGTTTTGTTTTGCTTTGTTTTTTGAGTTGGAGTCTCACTCCATTGCCCAGACTGGAGTGCAGTGGCCACTCCCGGTCACTGCTGCCTCGAGTTGCTGGGCTCCTGCGATCCTTCCACCTCAGCCTTCCGAGTAGCCAGAATTACAGGCACCTGCTACCACACCCGGCTGATTTTTGATTTATTGTAGAGATGAGGTCTCGCCAAGTTGCCCCAGCAGGTCTCGAACCCGCGGGCTCAGGCAATCCACTCACCTCAGCCTCCCAAAGCACGGGATTACAGGCTGAGCCACCGAGCCCAGCTCATATTTATTCTTTCAAAATAAGTTACAATAGGTAGTCAACAATTAACCAATGGGCAGTTATGCCACACCTCCCTGAGAGTGACATATTCTCATAAATTGCTTAGAATTTTCCTTTATGAGCAATTTGTCTATTTCCTCTATTTGTTTGTTTAATAAATCATTTGTTTATATTAGGTGAACTTATGGACACTATTTTATAATTTAGTCTATAATTCACTACTAGTTTATTTTGTCAAAATGTCCAGCTTTGGGCATTGGAAAAACCTTCAGTGGTTTCTATCTCTTTAACATACTCCCAAAATTGTGTGTTTTAAATTTTGAGGAATTTTGGGGAGCCACTGTCTTATATGACAAGAAATTCTAGGCTTAGTATGTTTATTACCTTACCTAACTGTAGAATGAGATATGTCACCAAAGATCACAGGGGTTTTTTTGTGGATAGTAGAGTTACAAACAAATTTCTGAGTGTTTTTGTGCTCTTTGCTACTGATGTGTCATTGATTTAAAGTCCTTTAAATGGAAGAAGAAAATATATGTATACATAGAATACATTAACATATTTATATACACATATCTACATATATGTATTTCGATCTATCAATTTGTAAATCTTTTTATCTATCTGTCATCATCAATTTAAACCTAAACATAGTCATTCCTCTAATTTTAATTTATTACCATGTGAATTATTCTAGTATCATTCCATGCTTATTTGTAAAATCCCACTCCAGCAGTAAACAAGCTGGCACCCATCATCTGCCATTCATTTACATAATTGTTCAATAGCAGTATAAATATGCAACTGTTACAACTGTAAATCTATAACCCTACAAAAAATCTTTATAGAGTTCAGTGCTTAGGTATAGTTCTTTTGCCTTTAGTTAAAGACTCCACTCACTTTCATATTTGGCTAGTACATTTTCCCTATTTAATTTAGTGAGAATATTTCCTGCCTGTATTCCTAATACGCTGACATTCTTTTGTCACGTTTTGCATTTTATTCTGGGATTTCCTGAACTCCTATTTTTATTTTGCACACATTAAGGCCATCTTTTGTGTTTTAAAATTCCATGGTTTTGGTCAAATATATGTTGGTAGTCATGTACCATTACAGCACCATATGCAATGGTTTCACCTCCCCAAATATTCCTTTCTGCTTTACATGGTCAACATCTATCCACTCCTTCACCATCTAGCAACCACTGACTGATATGTTTACTGTCTCTATAGTTTTGTCTTTTCCAAAGTATAATTTTATGGGAATTATACAATATAAACTATGTTAAGATGGCTTATTTCACTTAGCAATATGTATTTAAATTACTATATCTTTATTTAAGAAGGTATCTCATCTTTTATCAGTACTGAACAATGTTGTACTGTATAAATGTACCGTAGCTTGTCTATCCACTCACCTGTTAAAAGGCATCTTGATTACTGCCAGGTTTTTTGCAATTATAAATGAAGCTGTTTTAAATAACCAGGCTCAAGATATTTTGTAGATATATTTAGTTTTCAAATAAGTTTGGTAAATTTCTCAGTACATAACTGCTGCATTATATGGCAGAACCATACTAGCTTTGTAAGAAACAGCCAAACTTTTATCCAAAGTGACTATACCATTTCTTTCAATAATGTTCTGTTGATTTCAGTGTACAGATTACCTTTATTATATTTGCTCCTAAATATTTTGTTTTTATACTATTGTAAATGGAATTGTTTTCTTAATTTTTTTCATATAGTGTGTCATTAGTGTGTGGAAACACTACTGATTTGTTTAGTAATTTTGTAGCCTGCAACTTTAGTAAATTTTGGGGGGGTAAAATCTTTACAGTTTTTAAATATATAAGATCATGTAGACAGCAAAAAGAGAAAATATTACTTATTTTCCACTGATGCTTTTTGTTTATTTTTCTTGCATAAGCTATAGCTTTAAAGGACTTCTAACAGTATGTTGAACAGTAGTGGTGAGAGGGGACATCATTGTCTTGTTATGGATTTTCAAGGAAAAGTTTTCAACTTTTCGCCATTGAGTATGGTGTTAGCTCTGGGCTTGTTATCTGTGACCTTTATTATGTTGAGAAACATTACCTCTATACCTAATTTGCTTAAAGTTTTTATTATGAAATGATGTTAAATTTTATCAAATTTTTTTTGGCATTTATAAAAACAATCACATGATTTTTGTCCTCCGTTCTGTTAATATGGTGAATCACATTATTTATTTGCATACATTGAAACACCATTACATCATTACATCCCATGGATAAATCTCACATGATCATGGTGATTGATCCTTTTTTAATGTAATTTTGAATGTGGTTTGCTAAAATGTTTGCATCTCTGTTCATATTTTCCTTTATTGTCTTGTAGTGTCTTTGTTTTACTTTGGTATCTGGGTATTACTGTCCTCATAAAATGAGTGTGGAAGTATATGTAATTGCTATTTACCAATAAAAATAAAACAAAACTACAAAAAATAAATAAATAAAGTGGCTCTGCCACTTTACATTCCCCCAAAATATGAAATAAATATTTTATGATTCTGCAGCCTTCCCTGCCCTTGATGTTGAATCTTCTAAAACATGAAAATAAATTATCTCTCCATTATTTAGAAATTCTTTGTAACCACAGGCATTTGTGGCTCATTTCTGACTTTAAAGAAAATATTTGTAAACTTCCATGATTATGACTTTGCATGATGAAGTTTATTATAAGTAGATTTTATCAGATTTAAAAAGTCTTCTTTTATTCTTACTCCTTGATTAGAGATAGAATTAAGTGCTTAGTTTACAACTGCAGCAGGAAAAAGCCTTAAGAATCAATGAAGTCACACTCCTGAGCCACCTGATCATAGCATGCCTTAGATCGACTCTTAATCAGAAGAAGATAAACTGTTCTCCCACTACCACACCCATTATCAAGATAAGAGGATTTGAAAGCCCTGTAAGAGCAGAATACTGCTAGGATAAGAACAAGAGAGAAGCAAGAAAATTAAATATGATTGTATCTAAATTACAGCAAAAATGTAAGACCTAAGAAAAAAGCCTTCTTTCTGTAAACCATCTTATACAATAGATACAAGGTAACTCTACCAGAATTTGAAGACTGTTGTATACTGAGAGTACTATCCCCAAAGATCAGGAACACAGCAACAATTTTTAATTGAAAACATTTTACTCACTATTATACTGTATTTTCTTATCAATGAAATAAGGCAAATAAAATATATAATATATTTCTGCAGCAAATAATTTAAAACAAAATTTAAGCCGGGCTCGGTGGCTCAGCCTGTAATCCCGCACCTTTGGGAGGCTGAGGTGAGTGAATTGCCTGAGCCCGCGGGTTCGAGACCCGCCTGGGCAGTGAGACCTCATCTCTACAATAAATCAAAAAAAAAAAATCAGCTGGGTGTGGTGGTGCATGCCTGTAATTCCGGCTACTCGGAAGGCTGAGGCGGAAGGATCGCTGGAGCCCAGCAGGCCGAGGCTGCGGTGGCCGGGAGCGGCCACTGCACTCCAGTCTGGACGACAGAGTGAGACTCCAACTCAAAAAAAAAAAAAAAATTAAAATTTTATGTTAAAATAGAAATACAGCCACGTGAAATATTTCAAGTAGAAAATAATGAGTGTAAATTACATCAGAAATATGGAAACAGAATTAGATAAGTATAAAGACATGATATGCTTTATGGAAAAAGGGCTTGGAATGAAAGATATGGAATTAATTATTGGTGTGTAGTAGTACAACAGACTAAGGAAAAGTTTTCATATTTAAAAATATAATGGGTAAAATCAAGGCGTGGCTTCTCTTTGATCAATGTAATATAAGTTGCATATAGGCAGAGATCTTAGGTTTGCTTTACTGATATTTATATTATACCTAGAAGAGTGAGTGGCACGCAACTATTTTCAAATAACTATATACTGAATACATGAATTAGTTAATAATTGAATTCAATTAACACCAGGCTGAAGAGTTTTACTGCACTGAGGTCACTGGGATATTTAAATTAGGTAATTTCATAGTCAAATATTTATTAAATATTCATTTTGTTCCACTTTATAGATTTATTTTTTAAATGCTTATCAATGTGAAAAAGACATCTTTTGTTACTCTTGCTCTTCAATTATTTATTTTTTGTTCATTTTTTTCATTCCCTAAATGTAGTTATTGCTTCGTTTTTGTTTTAATAGAAGTTCAATGAGAAAGGGAAAATTAAGGTCTTAGATGAGATGCATGACTTTGGAAAGATAGACTTATTCTCTTTCTCTAGAGTACTACCAGACTCCTAAGGAAAATGTCTTAACTGTTATAAAACCTATTGCAGTCATGGTACTTGCTGACCTAAGATACACTTCCGGAGTGGCTCAAAACAGGTACTTACACATTTCTTTTCTGCAGTTCAGATTTGTGTGAGTAATTTAGCACTAACTAGAAAGGGCATTTATATATAAAACATGATATGAACAGACAGTGGTTTGTTTTTTACTTTAACAGGAAAGATAATGAAAATGAGAAGGAAGATTTTAATGAGAGAGATTAAATCTTAGATAAACTTACATAATGAAACACAAGAAAGATGAAGTGGAGACAACATATAAATAATTGTGCTGATGCGATGAGAAATATCTATCCTAGTTTTTGTCCCTCCTTAACTGACACTAACAAAGTGGGCTTTGAAAAACTGAAGCCTCTTGAGTTTAAGAGAGACTGTATTGGGCAGAAACTATATAGTGTCTCTTTGCATAAACAATGGTGTCAGATGTATCTTGTTTTTAAATTTCTAGATTCATGACCAAGTTATTTAACTTCATAGAATGGTAAAATTCATGGTGATAACATCTCTTTTGTGGCAGTTGCTTTTGGCAATTATAGGATATAATGCATCTGCTTCATGGAGACTCCTTCATACAACAATGTTTTTGACCTAGTAATGATTGCTGTTGTTATTATTAATACTGTAATTATAACCCGGTAGAATTACAATTACCATCTGGCTTGAACTGTTAGTAAGTTTTGAGGTTACCAGGAATCTTTTTAAGATCACTTGATGACTCCACTCAGGTGATACCTGTTACACAAGGAATATTATGAGGTGAGGGACACATTCTGGGTTATTTTCACAGCTATGGTCCTAGACACTTAAAATGGTGCCTAGGATGCATAATACATGTTTGGATTTTAGTTGAATAAATGTATATTTCATTGAGTTAAATTATTGAAGGAACATTCTTCAGTGGCTTCCAGATCCTTTTCATAATTTGTAGCTATAAAGATGAAGTCTAGTAGGCTCTATAGATTAAGTGCAGCCTAGGCTATTTTCTTTTAGCTCATGCCATTATATTTCTTTTTATATTGCAACCACCATCACTATTCATTGATTTTAAATGTGAACTATAAGAATTCAGAGACTTTGTTCTTCTGTTGTTTAGTTACATCTAACACAGAATCTCATGTTGGAGAAAATATATTTCATGGGTTTTCTATGATAATAGTTTTAATGCAAACATTTCAACATCTCTGTAGTTTCACTGAATAATGAAACAAATCTATTTATAAATTGTAATATATAGGCTGAGCACAGTGACTCCAGCCTGTAATGCTAGCACTTTGGGAGGCCAAGACAAGAGAATTGCCTGAGCTCAGCTGTTCGAGAACAGCCTGGGCAAATTGGTGAGACTGTCTTTACAATAAATCAAAAAATAAGCCGGGCATAGCAGCGCATACCTGTAGTTCCAGCTACTTGGAAGGTTGAGGTGGAAAGACTGCCTGAGCCCAGCAGGTTGAGGTTGTGGTGGCCACGAGTGTGCCACTGCTCTCCAGCCTGGGTGACAGAGGGAGATTCCAACTCAAAAAAAAAAAAAAAAATTAACATATCATAACAAAAATACTCAAATTTCACACCTAACAATTGCCATTATTAATATTCAATGAAATTTAATAAGAATTTAATGAAATCTTATCAGCTTTTTTGTACAAACATTTGTACTATTACACTATAGGTAGTAAAACCCGGAATTATCTTTTGGAGGGAAGGCCTTCCCTGCTTGGTAAGCGTTTTAGGAACCCATCAGCATCAGTGCACAAGCTAAGGTTGTTGTGAGAGGCTGCATTGTGGAAGAAATGTCCAGAGTTGTGGCAAACAGGTGACTGATTCATTCAACATGACAATGCACCTGCCCACATCATGTTCAGCAGTTTATGACCAAAAAAGGCATAACCCCCATGCTCTACCGTCCTTATTGCTCTGAGTGACTTTTTTGTTTCCCTGAATGAAAAAAAGTTACCAAAGGGAAATGTTTTGCTGATGTGGAAGAAGCAGAAACACTAAAAGGCATCAAAATTGATGTGTTCAAAAACTTCTTTGAATAGTGGAGTAATTGTCTGGATAGGTGTATTACAACAAGCAGAGATACTCTGAAGGTGACTGAAGTTTAAATATGTAAGAATAAAAACACTTTTTTTTTTGAGTCGGAGTCTCACTCTGTTACCCAGGCTGCAGTGCAGTGGCACATTCATGGCCACTGTACTCTTGACCTGCTAGGCTCAGGAGATCCTTCTTCCTCAACCTTCAAAGTAGCTGGAACTACAGGAACACACCACCACGCCCAGCTAATTTTTTGACTTATTGTAGAGATGAGGTCTCGCCAAGTTGCCCAAGCTGTTCTCAAACCTGTGGGCTCAGGCAATCCTCTCACCTAGGCCTCCCAAAGTGCTGGGATTACAGACGTGAGCTACTGCTCCTGGCAAAACACATTTTTTAATAAATAAATTCCAGGGTATTTTTAGGTCCCTCTCCTAAATCGAGAGCAGTACAGTGTAGATTTGAAGATAAACTTATTCTGGTCCAGACACAACTGCTCGTTAGCTTGGATACAATGTCTAAGTTACTTGATCCCCTTCATTTACATAGTCTGTAAAATGGAACATTACCAAATATTTAGTAAGCAACTAAATTGTGTTAAATATTTTTAAACAAATCGTGTTGTTTACACATATAACATGTTGTAGTATTTGTAAAAATTACTTATAATACTAGAACATTTTTAGTTGCTGCATTTATCAAATGAAGGTAGTATAATTTATTTACCCAATCCAACATGTCTTAACTGTATCCAGTTGCCTCTCTTTATACCCTTAGAGAAATACAAGCCGGGCTCGGTGGCTCAGCCTGTAATCCCGCGCCTTTGGGAGGCTGAGGTGAGTGGATTGCCTGAGCCCGCGGGTTCGAGACCCACCTGGGTAGGGAGACCTCATCTCTACAGTAAGTCAAAAAATCAGCCGGGCTTGGTAGTGCATGCCTGTAATTCTGGCTACTCGGAAGGCTGAGGCGGAAGGATTGCCGGAGCCTAGCAGGTCGAGGCTGCGGTGGCCGGGAGCGGCCACTGCACTCCAGTCTGGACAACAGAGTGAGACTCCGACTCAAAAAAAAAAAAAAAGAGAAATACAGGATAAAGAATACTCCAATTAATGCAAAATATTAATGCATTAACATTCATTTCTCTCCTGGGCTCTTATCTTATTATCCTAGAAGAAAGAGATAAAACTTCAAGTGTTTTTCCCTTTAACTTGGATCAGAATCAGCCCAAGTTAAACATCTGCTTTTTAAAAAAATCTTATTCAGCACCCCAAATATAGGTCATCTCTGACATTTCTGGAGTTCGTCTTTACGATAAATTAAAAAATTAGCCAGGCACAGGGGTGCTTTCCTGTAGTTCCAGCTACTAGGAAATTTGAGGCAGAAGGACCACCTGACCCAGCAGGTAGAGGCTGTAGTAGCCGTGAGCTAACCACTGCACTCCAGTCTGGGTGACAGAGAGACTCCAACTCAAAATAAACAGACAAACAAACAGGTACAATTTTGTTACATCGATATATTGTGTGGTGGTGAAATCTGGGTTTTTATGTAACCTTCACATGAATAATGTCCATTGTTCCCAATCTCTAATTTCTCATTCCTCATCCCCATTCTACATTTGCACTCTTCTGACTCTCTAATGTTTACTTTATACTCTATGTACACATCATTTAGCTCCCACTTATAAATGAGAATGTACTGTATTTAACTTTTCTGTTTCTGAGTTGTTTCACTTAAGATAATATCCTCCAGTTTCGTCCACATTGCTGCATAAGATATTATTTCATTGTTTTTCATTGCTGAAGAGTATTCATTGTGTATACATACCATATTTCCTTTTTCTAATCATTTGTTTATTGTCATTTAGATTGTTTTCATATAGTTGCTATTGTGAATAGAGCTGTGAAAACTATAAAAATGCAGTTACCCATTTGACATAATGATTTTCCTTTGGGTAGACACCCAATACTAAGATTGCTGGGTAGAATAGTAGTTCTATTTTTAGTTGTTTGCAATCTCCCTACTGTTTCCCATGGAGAATGTACTAATTTCCATTCACACCACCAGTGTATAAGTATTTCCTTTTCTCCACATCTTTGCCAACATCTATTGCTTTTTGACATTTTAATAATAGTCATTCTGAATGGTATAGGATAGTATCTTACTGTGGCTTTAATTTGCATTTATTTGATGATTAGTGATGTTGAGTACTTTTCCATAAGCTATTTGACTATTTGTATGGCTTCTTTTGATATATGTCTATTCCTGTTCTTCATCCACTTTTTTAATGAGGCTAGTTGTGATTTTGTCTTCTGTTGTTGCTTAGTTGTTTGAGTTCCTTATAAATTTTGGTTATTACTCCCCTCCCAGTGGCATAGTTTATAAATATTTTTCTCCTATTCCTCAAGTTATTTTCATGAAAGTAACATACTGTTTTGGTTTCTATAGCCATGTAGTATAATTTAAGGTTTGGCAAAATCTGTAAATATTTAACAATAAATATGTAATAGATTATTTATTGTATTCATTTCTGTCAATCTCCATACAAGTCTCACTTGCAGATTTACATACTCACACAATATCTCCAAACTTTAAGGAAATTTTTTTTTTTTTGAGTTGGAGTCTCACTCTGTCGCCCAGACTGGAGTGCAGTGGCCACTCCCGGCCACCGCAGCCTCAACCTGCTGGGCTCCGGCGATCCTTCCGCCTCAGCCTTCCAAGTAGCTGGAATTACAGGCATGCACTACCACACCCAGTTTTTTTATTTATTGTAGAGATGAGGTCTTGCTGCCCAGGAGGGTCTCGAACCCGCGGACTCAGGCAATCCACTCACCTCAGCCTCCCAAAGGCGCGGGATTACAGGCTGAGCCACCGAGTCCGGCTTGGAAATTTTTAAAAAGGTAATGTCTATGGAATTTTTTACTTTTCAGAATTTCCAGAAACTGAGGTATAATCACAAGAATTATGTAGACAGCTTAGAAAAAAAAGAAAGAACAGTCAAAACAAGTTATAATTTGCAATTGAAAAGTTAAGTACTTGTAAAAATTAGAATTGTACATGAGGGCAAAAACAGATATTTTATTTATTTTATATCATAATATTACTTAAAACTCATTTTTATGTTTTTGAAAGTATTTTATAATATTTAGCTAAATGAAAAAGGCTATATTTCAAGTTAATAAGTAATTTATGGCATGCTTAAATATAAGATAAAAACATACTTTAAAATCTGTGTATAAATTATTTAGATGTATAACTCATGAGTTTTGTGCTAATTTGCGCTTGTGTGCACATGCTTTATTTATATATAAGAAAAGTTACTTGAAATAACATGATAGTTTTACTTCCAAAAAATTTTAAAGTAAGTAAAAAAGAATTTCCCTCTCAAAATTAGGCAGAAGTCCAGCTTAGCACTAAAGGAATGCAATGAATTATATTATATTCCAAAATATTTATTAGTATCACCCAGCACATTGAATTCTATTCAAATATTTTGTTCTTTCTCATTAGACTTGAAGATTGAAAGGAATTATCATCGTTGTCCCATCATGCCATTTGCTAATGGCACCTACTTCAAGTCATCTATCTTCAAATTAATTAGAATCCCAGGACTTGAGTCAGTGCAATACTGGATCGGGATTCCATTCTTTATCTCTTTTATTCTGGCTGTTTTTGGAAATGACCTCTTTGTCACCATCATCTGTACTGAGCATAGTCTCCATGAACCCATGTATGAAATGCTGGCGATCTTTCAGCTGCAATCAAGGGAGATTCACTTTGACTCCTGTCTAATTCAGATGTATTTTACTCATACTTTCCAGTGTATGGAGTCTGGTATTTTCCTGGTCATGGCCTTCTACTGATATGTGGCCATCTGTGACCACCTGAGGCATTCTGCTATCCTCACTAAGAAGGTGTTCATCAGCATTATTATGGTGGTGACCATTTGAGCAAATGTCGTCATCATCGTGTCCACTTCTGATTAAGTTGTGCCTGAAACATTTCCAGACCATAATCATCTCTCATTCTTACTGTGAGCATATGGCGGTGGTAAAGCTGACTGCAGAAAATGTCAGAGTCAATAAAGCATATGGACTGTTTGTGGCTTTCTCAGTCCTTGGATTTGACGTGATCTTCATCTTTCTGTCCTATTCCTTTATCTTCCGGGCAGTCATCAAATTGCCGCAGAAGGAGGCACGATTCAAGGCATTCAACATGTGCACAGCCCACATATTTGTCTGTCTCCAGTTCTATATTCTCACATTTTTTACATCCTTCATACACAGGTTTGACTTCAATGTTGCTCCTTATGTGCACATTTTGTTATCCAACATTTACCTGCTTGTTCCACCCCTGCTTAACCCTATTGTTTATGGCATGAAGACTAAACAGATACGAGAGGGTGTTATCAAAATGTTCACTCCCAAGAAGTAAATTACAGACACTCCAAACTCCTCATTCACTCTTCAAAATAAAATACCTAGCAATTCTTGTCATATAAAGTTGTACTATAATGATCTTGTATTATTTTAGTTTTGTCCAAGATAGGTGCAGACTTTGTAAATAAAATTACAACAATTCATATATATGCATTTTCAGACACCACTTTGATTATTTTAATCCTTTATGCCATAGTCAAAGATGCTTTCATGATACATTTGTTTACAGTTTTTGTTATCTTTTTAGATGCGTTTCATCTTGGATTAAGGCTATTTTTGCACGATGTTACCCTAAGTTGCATGCTTTTCTCAAGATATTAATTTCCTACCTTTTTTTTTTTTGAGTTTTTGGAGTCTCACTCTGTTGCCCAGAGTGGAGTGCAGTGGCTGCTCTCGGCCACCACAGCCTCGACCTGCTGGGCTCCGGCAATCCTTCTGCTTCAGTCTTCCAAGTAGCTGAAACTACAGGTGCGCACTACCACGCCCGGCTAATTTTTTTGATTTTTATTGTAGAGATGTGGTCTCGCCAAGTTGCCCAGGCGGGTCTCGAACCCGTGGGCTCAGGCAATTCACTCACCTCAGCCTCCCAAAGTGCGGGATTACAGGCTGAGCCACCAAGTCCAGCTTATTTCCTACTCTCTACCACTATATTCTAAACTATGAGTGCATGGTAAACATTTGTTTTAATCTTTAGTCAATTCTCAATAATATGAAGCTCCATTAACTATATTACACAGTAAATATAACGTGGTACAGTGTGTATGTGAAATTCAAATCTCATTTTTAAAAAAATTGTTTGGGAGTCTATACTATTTGTTCTTTGTAAAAACTAAATGTTTTTTCTATAAAAACATAAAGTAAGTTCTATACAACTGTAGGATAACTATAGTTTACAATAATGCATTACATGACTTAAAATAGCTGGAAGGAGAATATCGAACATTCCAAACCCAAACAAATGATAAACATTTAAGAAGATGGATATGCTAATTACCCTGATCTGATCATTATGCACTGTATGTATTGAAACATCACTATGTACCTTATAAATATGTATAATTACTATTTGTCAATTTAAAAAGACTGTCATTCAGCACTACTTTAATCGCTCTTTAATTTTCTAAAAGTGACTTCTTACAGAAAGACAACTCATTAAATTTTATAAAAAGATTTCCATTTACTGTTTTCAGCATACATCTAGAGTAAGCAGAATTGTGTTTTGGAGGAATCAACAAGCGTTGAGAGCCATGTATCTTCCCTGGTACACCACCCACTAAATACATAAATGTGACAGAATTAACTCTCTGTGTGTCACCATTATTGCTCAAATATCTAATTATTCATGTTTAGTTTATGTACTTCTCGATACCCTCAAAGGCTATAACTCTAGTAGAATATGTGTAGCTTACAATTATTTGAATTAAAGATTGTAATCTTTTCTTAAGCTTCTAAAAATTTCCTTTTTTACCTCTGTTGACTGATACATCAATTTCTGAATTTTATGAACACTTCTTAGACAGAAACTTGTTTACAAAAATTGATAATCAAACCATTGTATCAGGGGCATACTTTTTATTTTCCTTTTGTGTAAGGGCAAGGTAGTGTTTAATATATCACCTTTGTTTCCCCATTTCTGTGGATCTAGTTTTAATATTGCCAGTCAACTATCTAGTTCTCTACTTCCCTCTTTTAAAAATATTTATTTATTTACTTATGTACTTAGTTACTTATTGTAGAGATGAGGTCTTGCTGTGTTGTCCGGCTGGTCTCAAACTCGTGGCCTCATGTCATTCTTCTGACTTGGCTTCCCAAATTGGTGGGATTACAGATGTGAGCCACTAAGCCTGGATGTGCTTTCCACTGGGTCTTAAAATGTGCATTGTTCACCAACTAAATATTGAGCTCTTGACCCATAGCCTGTTTCCCATCATGTCTTCTCCATTTCCCACTCACACAATATCTGAGAGATCTAATTTTTTCATATCCTCAACATTATTTGCTTTTTTAAAATTACTTCCATTCTAGTGTATGTAATATGATATTACCGTTCTGATGTTTAATTTTCCTGATGTTTTAGTATACTTACTGGAATTTATGTATCTTCCTTAGACAAAAGATTATTAAAATTTTTTGCCTAGTTTTAATTGGGTTTGTTGTGTTTTCATTATTTTGTTACAAGAATGTTTTATATATTCTAAATACAATTGCTGTTTTAGAAACACAATTTTAAAAATGTTTTCTTCCATTTTCTGATCTGTACTTTTACTTTCTTGATGATATAATTTTTTTTTTTTTTTTTTTGAGTTGGAGTCTCACTCTGTCGCCCAGACTGGAGTGCAGTGGCTGCTCCCGGCCACTGCAGCCTCGACCTGCTGGGCTCCGGCGATCCTTCCGCCTCAGCCTTCCAAGTTGCTGGAACTACAGGTGCACGCTACCACGCCCGGCTAATTTTTGATTTATTGTAGAGATGAGGTCTCATCAAGTTGCCCAGGCAAGTCTTGAACCTGCGGGCTCAGGCAATTCACTCACTTCTGCTTCCCAAAGCGTGGGATTACAGGCTGAATCACCGAGCCCGGCTGATGATATAATTTTTTAAAGTCTTAAATTTAATTTAGTTCATTTTATATATTTATCCTATTTTTCTTCTACTTTTTTGTGTCATAACTAAGAAAAAACTGCCTTATATAAAGTCATGAAAATGACTCCTATGTTTTCTATCGAGAGTTTCATTATTTTGACTCATATTTAGATCAATGATCCATTTTGAATTATTTATTTGTTCCTTTATTTTGCTGTTTATAATGAGATATTACAATTTTATGCTTATCCTATGAATATCCATTGACCTAACATAATTTGCTTAAGCAAATATTGTTTTCCCATCTATGTTTCTAGACACCCATAGAACTCCTCTCACCCAAGAGTTTCAATTACTTTCCACTGGTCTATCTGTCTACCTTTATGCCAGTTCCACTTTGTCTTCATAATGTAGTAAGTTTTGAAATCTGGAGATATGAGCCTTCAGCTTTGTTCTTCTTCTTCCAGATTGTTTGATTATTCTGGGTCCTTAGTATTTCCTCATAAATTGTGAGATCAGCTTGCATATTTTTGCAAAAAAGCAACACTGAGATTTTTTTGGTAGAAATTGTATTGAATCTGTAGATCAATTTGAATAGTGTTGCCATCTTAACAGTATTACTTCTGATTCATGACCATGAATGTTTTGCATTTGTCTTCTTTAATATACTTAAAATATTAAATATATTATTAATTGGATAATCACTCTGCTGACTGATATATCAATTTCAGCCATTTAATTTACTTTTCGTGTAAAATATTTAAATATTTTTATTAAATTTATACCTATATATTTTATTATTTTTGATGATATTGTAAATAAAATTGTTTTCTTAATTTGAATTTGGATTATTTATTGCTAGTATATAGAAATATGTTTTTTACATAGTGTTCTTACTAATTTTCAAATAATTTTATCGTAGTGAAATATACATAAAATAAAATGTGTCATTTTAGGCCTTTTAAGTATAAATTCAGTGGATTTAGTAGCATTCATAATATAGGATAGCCACCACTATTATATCATTTCAAACTTATCTATTACCACAGTTAGAAGCTCTACCAATTAAACAATAACTTTCCTTTCCTCACTTATCTCAACCCCTGTACCTCTCTTTTATTTTTAGTTTTATATGTGTGTATTTTACTAAGCATAATGTTTTCAAGTTCCATCCATATTGTAGCACGGATCATCTTATTTTAATCGTTTTTTTTCCTACTGTCTTATATGTTTCCTAACATTTTGGATATTAACTTCTATCTCACATATTTTCTCTCATTTTGTAAGTTTTTATTTTGTGGACTGTCACTTTTGCTGCTCAGAAGATTTTTGTTTTTATGTAATCCCACTTGTTCATTTTAGCTTTAGTTGCTTGTACTTTTGCTGTTGTGGCAAAAAAATCATTGCCAAGATGAATGTGACGTAGCTTTTCCTTTATGTTTTATTCTAGAATGTATGCACTTAAAGTCCTACCTGAAATGCACACCTACACACACGTATATATGTATACACATATTGTGTGTATATATGGATATATATGCACATAGAAACACACAGTGATACAATGGAATAAAGAGAAAACCCTGTCATTACCAATATTATAAATGACACTGGAGGACATTATGCTAAGTGAAATAACTAGATACAGAAAGACAAACACTGCATTATCTCACCTATTTGTGGAATTTTAAAAGTTGAATTCATAAAATTAAAAAGTACAACAGTGGTTTCCAATGGCTGAGGGATAGGAGAAAGGGAAGATGTGGGTCAAATGGTATACAATCTCAGTTATAGGATGAATAAGTTCTGGGGATCTAATGTATTATAGTTAAAATACTGCATTTTTCACTTAAAATTTTATGTTTTAAAACAGCAGATTTTAAGTATCCTATCAAACTTGCACACACACACACAGATGCCCCCCATACATGCCCAAATATACACACACAATGGTAAATATGGGTGGTAATAGAAGTCTTAATGAACTAAGTCATGATAATCATATCAAATAATTACATTCTATATCTGGATATCTACAATTTTTGCTTGTGAGTTAAATACTTCAAAAATGTTATGCTTCACTAATATTCCTTTTATAATGCACAACACATTCTAAAAATTTGTTACCTATTTATAGACTCAGGAATTGTTTCCTTCTTTTGGCTATGATGAGTCATGCTGCAAACACTGATGTATAAATAGCTAAGTTCCTCTTTATCCACTGTTTTTGTTGTATATCTAAGAAAGGAATTGGTGGCCTGAACAGCACTTTTCTTCTTAAGTTTTTGATGAAATTCACATTTTCTTCAGCAGCTGCACCATTTTACATTCCAACCAACAATGCACAAAGCTTCCAATTTCTCCACATCCACACCTTTTTTGCAGACATCTTTGCATGTATTAAACTGTATCGCAATATAGTTTTGATTTGAATTTTCCTAATGATGAGTGATGTCAGCATCTTTTAATGTGGTTGTTAGTTATTTGTATATTTTATTGAGAATTTTTAAAATGTGTTCATTTTTTATTTTTCTTTTTATTCTAAAGATATGGGGTACAATTCAGGGTTAGGTATACAAACATTGATTCTGCAGGTACCCTTGTTGATGAGGTATGCTCCTCCTGCTCCTAGAAGTTTCCCTCAATGCCAGTCCCACTCCCCTCCCCTGACAGTATCCCATTACTGCCAAAGGTATTCTTATAGTATTATAATTGTTCAAGTTCCGCTTATAAGTGATAACATATGGTACTCAGTTCTTTGTTTCTGTGATAGATCACTGAGTATGTTCGACTCCAAATCCATCCAACTTGCTGCAAAGTCCACATATTTGTCCTTCTTTATGGCTGCATAATATTCCAATGTGTATATGTACCACATTTTCTTTATCCAGTCCAGCTTTGATGGGCAACATGGTTGGTTCCATGTTTTTGCTATTATGAATAGAGCTGCAACAAACATATGTGTGCAGGTATCTTTTCTGTTTTTTTAAATGGGATGTTCATCTTTTTGTTGAGTTGTGAGGGTTTACATATTCTAGATGATATAGCAGATATACAGCTTGCAAGTATTATTTTCTCATTCTGTATGATGTCTTTTTAATATCTTCATAATTTACTTTGATGGACAAAAATGTATGTGTGCTTTTGAGGCACGCTAATTTATATATATTTTCTTTTTGCTGCTTATTCTTTTGGTTTATGTCTCAGAATCTATTGTCACTTTCAAGGTCATAAAATTGTACCCCTTATATTTTCTTTTCTTTTTTTTTTTGAGTTGGAGTCTCACTTCCGGCCACCGCAGCCTCAAACTGCTGGGCTCTGGCGATCCTTCTGCCTCAACCTTCCAAGTAGCTGGAACTTTTTGCCTTACATATTGATTGGTAATTCATTTAAGTTAGTTTTTAAATTTCACATGAGGTAGGAAACAAGCTTAATTCTTATTCATGTAGATATTCAACTTTCCTAGCAGCATTTGATGCAGGTATTCTTTCTCTCTATTAATTGTACTTGGCGTCTATGTTGAAAATCAGTTTTTCATGGATGCATAGGTTAATTTTTAGACTCAATATTATTCCATCTATTTATATATCTGTCCTTATGCCAATATTGCACTACTTTAACACTATAACTACTACTAGCATTTCCTACTAGAACATCCTTAAAATAAAAAATAAAATACATAAAAAGAAATAAATATGCCAAAATAAAAAAATTATATAGTATATCAATACTAATGAAAATGGACTATATTGGGGAGACACCTCTTATCAACAAGGGTGTCTGAACGAAGCATATTTGTATAACTAACCCTTAACTGTACCCCACAATATCATAATAAAAAATATTGATTAAAAAATAAATGAATAAAATAAAATTCTCTAATAAAATTTTTATTCCATTACTGCAAAAAAAATAAATTTATTACTGTAGAAGAAACATGCATCTTGGTTTTTTGAGGAAAATATTCCTGAAGATTTTTTAATTTAAATAATAAAATTATAGAATCGGCATTCTCTAAAAGAAAAGAAAAGAAAATGGACCATATTTATATTCAACATTGTGAATGTACAAACAAATCTTATCAAACATAAATAATGTTATTACATAATTACAAAGGAGTCAATTCTTCCAGAAGACTTTACAATCATAAACACCTATGCATTTATTTCTATATTCTTGAAATATATGCTGAAAACCTGATAGAACAAGGAGATATAGACAAATCCAAATTATATTTGTAGAATTCAACACTTTTCTCTAATTATAGCAAGCAGACAAAACATTAGTAAGGACATAGATGACATCAATAACAATATAAAATATCTTGACATAATTGAGATTAAAATAGCACTTGATCTACAAGAAGTCAAATACAAATTATTTACAAAATTGCAGAGAATATTTAGTAAGACAAAGCGTTCTGACTGAAAAAATAAGTGTCACCAATAGTAATATGATTCATATCATAGAAAACTTCTGTAAACCAGGCTCGGTGGCTCAGCCTGTAATCCCACACTTTGGGAGGCTGAGGTGAGTGGATTTCCTGAGCCCGCGAGTTCGAGACCCGCCTGGGCAACTTGGCGAGACCTCATCTCTACAATAAATCAAAAATTAGCTGGATGTCGTAGCATGCGCCTGTAGTTCCAACTACCTGGAAGGCTGAGGCGGAAGGATCACCAGAGTCCAGCAAGTTGAGGCTGCGGTGGTCAGGGACGTGCCACTGCACTCCAGTCTGGGTGACAGAGTGAGACTCCAACTCAAAAAAAAAAAAAAAGAAAATTTCCTTAAACAAGACTGTACTAAATTGCAAATTGGTAATAGAAAGATAAGTGGAAATTCCTAAATTAAAAAAAATAAAAAGAACTGGAGAAGAGATTGCTAAATAGCCTGTGGATCAATAAAGGAGTCAAAAGAAAATTTAGTATATATAAGAAAATATTTTTATGGAACAACAATTAAAATACATCATAGCTATATTTAGGAATGCAGCTAAATTAATTTTTAGAGTCAAGATTTAGCACTAACTGTCATAAAAAGTGAGAAATATATCACTGAACTCGGAGTTTGACTTCACTTTAAGGAAAGAGAGAAAGAAGTCTAGAAATCTAGATATAAACTGTGGAAAGTAAATAATAAAAAAGAATCAATCAATGAAGAATAAACTTAAAGAAACAAAGAGAGAAATCAATAAATATAAACCTATTTTTTAGAACAAGTAAATGTAATTAATATACCTCTAGATAGATTGATAAACAAAAATGAGAAAACTTTACAAATTGCAATACCACAAATTAGAGAAGTGACATACCTAGTGAAACTACTGCTATTAAAAGGAAATAAAACAATCTTATAAAAATAAATTCCACAAATTGGATGAAATGGAAAAAATCCCTTCAAAGACACAAGCTACCAAATTTTGCACAACAAATACAGATTAATTGAATTAGTTTATCTAATAAATCATTAAAGTTAACAAACACTTTCCCACAGAATAAACTTCAGACTAGATTGCTTATCTGATACAGTTTATCTAAGTTTCAAAAAAATATACTCTTCAACACAAAGTATTTCAGAAAATTAAAGGGAATAATTTTTAACTAATGTTATGAGACCAGTATTACCCTTATTTCAAAATCTAACAAATATCTCTCATGAAATATGTGTAAAATTTCTTAGCAAACTGAATAGATAAATACATTTCAAAACCACCTTGAAAACATTGGAATTCATCCAGGAAATGTCAGGTTGTTTCAACAATTCAAAAGCAGCAAAAGTTATTTGCCATATTAACTGAATAAAGGCAAAAACCTATATGATTTTTTCTGTAGACATGTAAAAAGCATTTGAGAAATTATTAGGAATATTAATCTTTATCTTTTATAACCAAGGGCTGTATAACTGAGATATATCATTACAAGCCTTAAATTTATTTGTATCTTTATAATTCAGTGCACATATATAGTGGTTATAATAATTATTAGCATATCTTGCATGTAAAGTAAATGATGAGTAAATAATAGAAACAGTAAATAATATTTGTACAAATATTTCTGGCAGTAAAAATATGAGAATAAATTTCTTATTTTATGCTTAATAAGAATAAGAATAAATATACAGTAAAGAAGTTTTATGTGAAAATCAATAAATCTCCTTAAGGAAAGAAAATCTGAAATCCAGCAGAAAAGAGTTAATTTTCAGATCCTAAATATTTATTAAATGTAGTTAATTTTAAATGATTAAGTTTCAGGCAATTTTAGCGTGAGTTGTATTTCTGTTCGTTCATTCATTAAAATGCTGCTTTAATAGCTTACCGTGATAACGTTCATCATGCAGGATCTTAGCATTATCTTTCTTGGTGGGTTACATGCAATCACTTCCTCCCAATAGCTGCACTGTCTCTACATACAGTGTACACATATGTTCACTATACTCGAAAATCAAAGAGATTCTCATTCACAAGCAGGTTTCAGTTTTGTTCTGAAGTGAGGGCATAATTTGGTCTAAATCTTATATGGAATTTGATAGTCACTACGACTGACCCGGTCTTGCTAGTGATATTTAGCATTTGTATTCAGAAAGACTTTTTTTGATTATCTTTTGGCATCAGTAGTCTTATTATTCTATGAGTATTATACACAGAATTAGCAAGATATTGATGTACCAAGAAATAATCAGAGACATTTATTTAAAGACGGTTTTAATGTTTGTTCCTTCAAAACTCATGTTGAAATGTAATTGTCATGGTGATAGTATTAAGAGGTAGTACCTTTAAGCAGTGATTGGACCATGAGAACTGCAACGTCATGAACGGATTAGTGCTGTTATACAGGGAGTGGATTCATTACTGCAGGAGTGAGTTTATTATACTGGGATGGAGGCCATTTAAAAGGATGAGGTCAGCTCTCTTTTGTTCTCTCTCTTTCCTCCCCCTTCTACCATGTTATTTATGCCTTCCTGCCATGTGACACCATCATGGTATGAAGCAGTAAGAAGGCCCTGGCAAGAAGTCAGCTGCTTGATGGACTTCCTAGCACCCATAAGTATAACTGCGAGAAATAAATGTATGTTCATTATAAATTATCCCGTTCAATGGGACAAGATAATTATATCTTATAAGAGCACAAAAAATCTAAGATAATGATCTATCAGAGAAGCAAATACGATTGAACTCTGGTGACAGGAGGGAAGAAAACAACATAGCAATTTTAAATTGAGTCATAAGTCATTAGATATTGGCAAAGAGACAGAGGTACAGACAGAGATAGACAGAAAGAGATAGAAATGTGGGGGAAAAATAGATGAAAAGAGTGCAAAAAATCAAGATATAAGGAGAAAGAAACACATGGACAAATGAAGAAACCAATATGATAAGATCCAGCATCAGCCCCAAAGGACCAAATAGGAACATCCCTAAATAAGAAATGCAATACCATTCACATGATTTTAAGACATCTCTCTTAAAAGAGCAGCATGACTCGAGACTGTATCTCTCTGAGACTGTATCTCTCTTAGCATTGAAATTTACTTTTTCAATGCAATCTAACTTAATCTCTCTTTCTTTTTCTTGACTGCTTTCCCAGGATGTGTTGTTATGTGACTTTCCTCAGGATCCATGCTGTTGCTGAGACAATTTACCTCTTCTCTCAGTCAGGTATGTTGCAAAGAACTAACAATTGAAAAATTGGAAACTGGATAAAGTAAACGCTAAAATGTTGTGTCAGCAATTAACACCAAATAAGTGGCCTTGTAGCAATGATCTCAACAGTGTAACATACATCTCTAAGTTTACAAAATGCCTAAAACAACAATGTATAAGCTGATTCACATAAAGTGTATGCCTATGTAAAGTGAGAATATTTGAGATCATTTGTTTACATAGGCATACATAGTTTTAGAAGTAAAATTAAGAAAATGCAATTTCTATACCAGTGGTTATAAACACAATTTGGAAAGAATTTGGATTTTTCTTTTTATATTTTCACACTTTTTCTCATTGTAGGTAGAGTGTATATCTCTGACTCATTTTGGTGCTGGTTATATGATTTCCCTTGGCCAATGCAGTCTTAGCAGACATGATGAAAATAAAAACTCTATATAAGTCTGATTACAAGATTTGACTTAACTTTTTCCTTTCTATGATTTTTCATGTGAAGAATATTCTTGAGGTAGTAACTACTCCTTCAGGTGAGAACCTGCAATGAAACAGTTGAATTTTCTGAACGTGACACAAAGTCAACCTGACCCACTTTCTGAAGCACAACTGCACCCTGTAGTTCACTATACAAGAAAAATTATAACTTTTTGTTGTAATCCATTGTGTTGTGGGGTGGTGAATTAAGCAAAGTGACTTCAGAAAATCCTGGTGAATATTTCTTTCTACTATCTGTCCAGTTACAAAAGCTAACAAGGTAATGTTATACAGAGTGTAAAATACTCAGAACATTGCCAAGAATATAGAAAATGTTTCTATAGGTTTATTGTCAAAATATCCATACTTATTAGAAACTATAAGAGCATTTTTTCTCTCTTAATTTAGTTTGTGTGTGTATGTGTGTATAGATAATGGGGCCAAGAGAAACAAACAAGTAAACAAAAATACAGCTGTATGTTAGGCAGTAGTAGATGGAAGGTCACAATATAATAGCTAAACAAATTGAATGTTAAGTAATGAGGCAAGGATCAGATCAGAACAAGTCAGCAAGTGCTGACTTGATCTCACAGAGCACTCCTTCCAGATTAAAAAAAAAATCATTATACTCATGTGGTTGAGTGCATAGTTTAAAGCTTCAGAAGTAAGCCACTAAAAGTGTCTATTATACTCTCACCAAAATCATGGGATTGACTTTCCTAGTATACAGACTCAGGTTCTGCTTATTGAGATTCTATCAATTCTTCTATACAGCTTAACTATAATGCCTTCTATGAAATGTTTGCTAATTAACCTAATGCAATATTATCTATTTCACTTATATAAATCTATCATACTAAGGTTGTGATTCATTGGCTTGCCATTAATTACTTCTAGGAGGTTTACAAGATTTAAAAAATTTTGCAACAAAGTGACGTTACAGTGGCAATATTTATTGAAATTGAATTTTATCTTTACATTCTAAAAAATCAATACAAGTTTGAAAATTTAGCACATTTGACCAATATTTAATTCCTACTCTTTTTTCATATTGTCTCTAAGTTCTGCATCAGTACTGGTAATGATTGAAACATCTACCAAAACCTAGCATCAGGTTTAAACTACTAGTCTCTGTGGGGCACAAAGCTTCTATGCATGGACAAATTGGTAGAATATATTGAAATATTTTCATTATCATACTAAACATGATGCTATACATTTCTGCTTAGAGACCACAAAATGCAATGCTGTTTCTAAAAAGCCGATGCTATAAGAGTAACTGTTTATGTTTCTAATATTTGGAATACATTTTCAGGATAAAAATTTAAATATATAAAATACACAGAGACAGTATTAATAATAAAACTTACACAATGTTAGAAATAACTCTACACTTACCAATACATTCTCTCACTTAATACTGTAACATGTAAGTACAATAATATCCCTTCCGAAAATGTAACAAAATGAATATTTAAGATAAAACCTGCCTTGTCAGGTCACACCATTCATTATTTGTAGAAAGAAATTTATACCTATTTTTCTGTCCTCATACTCAAGCTGTTTATGTCTTACTTTGTTAGGAAAGGTTATCAACATGAGCTGTCATCAAGTTGTAGCTTTTCAAAATTTGAAAAATGTTGGGAACAAAATTTAAACTAGAGGAAGATATTGCAACATAATTTAGGGATATATGATCAATAAAACCATGCTATAGCATCACAAATTGGCAATGTAAAATTTTACATTTGAATATTGGTTGCAATTTTTTTTCTAAGGCCATTTGCAATGCCATCTTTAGTTACTATGTTTCCTATCCAAATTTCTTCACTTAATTTGTGCATTCTCTGATATATTATATTGTGCACCTATTGCATACCCTATACAAGGATCAGTTTTATTACATTGAAGTGAAATTTATTAAATCAAACCATTTTGACTGTGTAATTTTTTTCTGTTCTTTTCTACTCATGAAAAATGTTATTTACTTAGAAATCTGCTCTTCAGAACCCTGTCTCCATTTTTATTAGAGTAAATATTATACTGTGAGCTTTATATAGGTTAAATAGCTGAGGGAAAATGAATTGAATGCTTCAATGCTTTTGTCTTTGAGACATATTTGTATTTTGTTGTAGGGTATGAAAGCAAAAAAGGAAATTGATGGTTAAAGACAATGAAAAGTTTGACTATAAAAGACATTGTTAGAACATGAAAACTGGGTGTCAAAGTTTTAATAAAGAAGGTCATTCCTTGCAGGTTACTTACGTTTAAGTCCTATTGGACCAATTGTAAATATGTGTAAACTTTCCCTCTAAGGATAAGACACTGTGAAGTTAGTTTCATGGGGAAAATGTTGATAAATCTGTGTGCTGTTGGTAAGGGGACCACACACTGGGCGGAGGTTTTAAATCAATTTCATAAAAATTAAATAAACTTGTTAATGTGAAAATTTGGTCTTCATTTTTGTGCTTTATTCGTAAGTATTATTAAACTTGAAGTGTACTTAAAAATGACATAAAACATCCAAATTTGGAGATACACTGTTGAGAATGCTTTTGAATGCACTTTTGACAAAGAAAACACTTGGGAAATCTGTTATATTCATGTTTCTATGTCTAAAAGAAAAGAATACTTCCTTAAGAGCACAGGTATTAAATTCTTCAGACAGTCATATTTAGATATTTGTTGTGTTATCAACTGTTATTTCTTTCCAGGAAGTTTTTACTGAAATCCTAGCCCATAATCCTTGCTGAAATGCAATTATTCTATCTTATGTATTTCTAGACCCTAAAGATTTCTATTCTTGTCCAATTAGTCATGTCACAAAACTGTAAAGCTATTTTGGTATTATCAGGTGGCAAACATGCCATCAGCAAATTAGTATGTAGCCGCTTGAGTAATTCCACCTTTGTGTTCTATTTCAGCATTTTTCTGTGGATATTAGTTTCTGTCAACAGTAAATTTTTAAAAATAATTACAAAAATGCCTCTGACTCCCCCATGAGATATGGTGCAGTTATGTCTTTATAAGACTACACAAAATATGTAGAAGAACACCCTGCAAATTCCTCTTGGAATTTGCCCTATTTTCTGGAATTCTACCCTATTTTCCAATACAGAGAAATGAAATTTCACATAATTTCCATAGTTAAAAACTGAAAGGACTTTCAGTGGAATGTTTTCCCCTCCTGTTATTTAACTCTACAATTGGAACCAACATTCAACACCACTATGGAGAGAATACATGGAAATATAAGAACAGAAAGCATTCTATAAAATTTTTTCCCCTAGGATCTTCAGGATCATTTGAAATGAGATTCATTTTGAAAATAATCACCCAGTAAAACTTCAAAATTGAAATTCTGCCAGTTATATCCCCATCCCCAACCACTAATGAAACAAGAGACACTACTTTGAAATAAAAGCACGGACCACACACTCACGGATCTGCTTGGTTCTGACACCATAGATAATAGGGTTGAGGGCAAGTGAGATGACCACATAGAGACTGGCAACAAGAATGTGCATGTAACGGGGGATTGTTTTGCCAAATCGGTGGGTGAGGAAGGAGAAAAGGGAGGGTGTATAGAAAACACACATGACTCCGACATGTGACCCACATGTACTCAGTGCTTTGTGACGAGCATCTCGAGACGGGAGGCGGAAAACAGCTCAGAGAATGTAACTGTAGGAGATTCCAACAAGTATCACATCCAAAATAAGAAAAGAAGCTACAAAAAGTTCATAAATGGCATTGATGCGAATGTTAGCACAGGTCAACTTGACAATACTCATATGCTCACAGTAGGAGTGGGTAATAATCCGAGCCTCACAGAAAGGCAAACGCTGGGTTAGGTAGAGAATGAGCAGCATGAGTAGCATTGGGCGCATTGCAATACCCACACCAATGCCTGCCAGCACACGGAGTGTCAGAAGGGTGGTGTAGTGGAGTGGTGCACAGATAGCCACGTAACAACGGTCAAAGGCCATTGCCAGCACAATGGCGGACTCCATTCCTGTGAACGTGTGTATTAGAAACATCTGGGCCACACAGGCTCCAAAGCCAATTTTACGTGCATCAAACCAGAACGTACCCGGCATAAGTGGCACTGAGGCTGTGGAGAGGGCTAGATCTATGACTGATAAAATGGCTAGAAAGTAGAACATAGAATCACGCAGAGTATGCTCAGACCAGATGATCAGTAGAATTGTAGCATTGCCCAACAGAGCCATCAAGTAAACAGAGCAAAAAGGCAGGGAAATCCAGCCATGAAAAGGTACCAGCCCTGGGATGCCTGTAAGAAAAAAGGTGTCTGGGTGGAAAATGGTCGTGTTGATGTGGAACATCTTGCCATTGATGAGAAGTAGCTGACCACCTCTAGAAGAAAGATTACGATTTGTAAATGCTTAGTTCAAACCCTCTTCGATAAGCTTGATTTTGTCTTTTTAGTTAAAAAAAAAAAAACCCTAATGCTAAAATGTGAGTCCAAAGTCACATATAGGCACACACTGAGCATGCTTCAAGCAGAAAGAATAGTGGGATAAGTTTTCCTCTGAGGTTTTGGATAATATTTTATAATCATTTCACAAACCCCACACAAAACTTAGAACAAATGTCAAAAACATGAAGTTTGTGGTATATTGCGATCTCATACTTTTTTGAAGATGTAGCAAACCTTACTTAAACACATCATCACACAGTGACAGACAGACATTGATAACACCCAGAACATGAGACTATATATGAAAACCTAAGTGAAACTAGATGTAATAATAGAAAATTCAACAGAATTTCTTAAAGGTTTTTTTACTATTATCAATTTTAATCAACATATTTAGAAAATCAGACCCAAAATGAAGAGTTATACTTCATTAATTCATTATTTCCATGTTTACTCCTATACCCTTATATACAAACTGCATCACACCACAGATATGAAAGTAGATGCACAAAAATGATAAATACTACAGCCAGGAATGACCTTTAAGAGAGAAATTATCTTCAGGAGAGAAATGCATTTCTTTGTCACTAGTATTCTAATGGGAATTAAACCAATAAAGAAGCCCAAATTTTCTGCAGGTAGACAGATTTCCAGGAAGACCCCATGATATCAACAATTGTTCTCCTTCTTGTGGGGGAAGCATGAGAACAATAAGAAGGTATGTTGAGAGAAGGTGATTTGGCATAGAAATACAGAAAAGGCAATGACTGTAGTCAACCTCATGCTGAAGAAACCCGTGCTCCTGAATTACCGTACCGCAGTTTGCATTCCCTCCCACCCATCCTCCCTCTCTCCCTCCCTTCCTTCCTTCTTTCTTTTTCTGAAGAGAAAAATAGGACTACAAAAACAAAAGGAAATGACAGAGGGGATACAGGAGGGAAAAAAAGAAGAAAAATTAAAAGTATTAATAAATACAAAAGAAAATAAGGAAAAGGAAGAGAGGACAGGAGGGAGGGGGGAGAAAGAGGGAGGAAGGAAAAGGGGCGGGTGGGTCTTGGTTCTAATTGAATCCGGATACAAGTAAGAGGAAAAGTCAAATTTTTGGCAAGTGTTTTATTAATGGCATTAAAAATAGAAATCCTTAGCCAGTAAATCCTTCAAAATATGTAAAGTTCATCTTACAGTTATCTTATTTATCTGCCTACCTTTTTGCAATCAGTTTCATAAATCTGCATTTCATTCTCGTCCTCAACCTTATTTAGGGCTATTATTAATATTATTATTGGAGACCATGTTCTCATATGCAGTTACTATTGAGGTTGGAAATTATCATTTACATCACATCTTTAGGCTTCTACTGCTGATGTTTATTTTAAAAACTTATGTGACACAGCCTGATCCAACAAAGGCCTCTTTCATTCAGGAAGTCTTTCTAAAATGGTGAGATAGAGAATATCAGCTTAATAAGGTCAGCTGCAACCTGTTTCTTAACTGTTAGATAGATGTATCTGATCACTATCCATCTACATTACACATTTATTGGGGAAAACTCACCTGCAACAGGGATGGGGCTAGAGAGTTCTTGCATATTTGCTAAAAGGAAAAAAGTTTTATAATATCAGTACTAAGGACCCTTAGGAGTATGTCTGAAATCATAACCAACTCAAAACCCTTCTATGAACCAGGACTAACACCTGAGTCTCCTGGGAAAGATCCTATTGTCTGCAACAGAGTCAGTGACTAATGTAGAGGCAGACAGCTCTCCTTATCACCCACCCATCCATCTCCCTCCTGAAAATCACATCCTAAATAGGAAGTAAATGATATAAAAATAATGCTACCAAAGCATACTTATTTACTTCTAGGCAATAAACTTTACCTTTATAGTTACAATTAGTTCTCATTTATTTATTTTTATTTTACAATACCTATCATTTCAGTCCATTTGGAAAACAAATACATAAAAATACAAAGACAACACACACAAGAATGTATATTTGTAAAAATTACTAATCAGTATCAATAAAGCATTTTCCTTTCATTTTCATTTCATTTAAAAGAATGTTGATTACATTCTGCTTTTCACTCAAAATAAAATGGTGAAATGTCTTTTGTGTCAGAATTTACAAATACATTTTCCTATATATGTTCATTTAATTATTTCATATTATTACAAATTTTCTCAACATTTTACAACTGCAAGCAGTAATTGTATGTAATATAAATTATTATATAGATGTAACTACAAGCCAATATCTATAAATTTGTACTGTAAGATTTTGTTTATAAAAGTGGCTATTATTTCTTGTTGCATTTGTACATTCAGCATCAAACAAGATGCCTCTCGCTAAGTATATTTTTATAATTATAAATTTAGTAAATAAATTATTTACCTTACGTAATTAAACAAGAAGAAATCAGTAAAAATTAAATCTCTTAATACATTGGATATTATGTTAAATACTGAATATTTATTATACCTAGGATGATTAGTATAAGCCAGTAATGGTAGATACCAACTCTTAATCAGTGGCATGTTTAGAAATTGTTATAAATTTTAATTCTGAATAATCAGTCATGGAAGAAAAACATCTATGTCTCTATTGAGGGATTTTTTTTTAACACCTAAAAGGCTGGAAAGAAATGAAAACATTTACTTCATTGTGGGCCACTAAAACAGCCAATTTTGAATCCTGCCCTACACCAGTCTTACTGCTATGTGAAATGATATATTTCATTATAGTTGAAGTAAATTTAAACCATGTGGGTTTTTTATTTGCAACCTGGGCATCTTAACCAGAATGATTACAATAAACATATTTAAGACATTTATTCTATAATGTTAAAGTCACTTGTCACAAATAATCTGTCAATTTACATTCCATTTTGCTTGAATAAATCATTGGGTTGGAAAGATGTGATCTACTCACTCACTCACTGCTTTTAAAATCAAGTCATTTACTCACATCTTTTCAATGCACTATAATGTAAAATAATATCCTATTCTCTGTAGCTTTTTTGTGTACAAAACTTTTTCCCCAAGTGTAATTTATACTAATACATACATTTAGTATCACATTTCTTTTGGTATACTATGACTAATATTAAACATATCTTTTTCTGATTCTTTCTTAGATTGACTCATTCAATAGGCATTTATTCAGTAGCTGTATGAGTCACACTGAGAGTCACTGAATGAATAAATAAATATCAATTTCCCTGTGTTCTAGGGGGAAAGAGGATGATAGGCATTTAACCCATGTTATAATATTAAACTATAAGTAAGGTAACTAAGCATAAGTATACAGAAAACAAAGAAAAGTGAATATAACTCTACTTTTAAGAGTGTGATAAAAACTGGTCTACAATGTGCAAATATATAAAATTTGTTGTGTGGACCACCATGTTTGCTTATTACAAACATATTTGAACAACAGGTTTTAAAAAGACAGTGAAACGCAAATGTCAGAAAATTGGTGTGGCACTAGTATGTAGTTACTGGTAAGTGAAACTAAAGAAATATCTTGTATAGTAGGTATATTTGGATTGTAGAGTCATTTATCAACAAATAAGCATGTTTCTGCAAAAAACAACTCCCCACAAATTTGTTAAGTGTAATGAGTAAAATGAAGTTGGGAGAGATATTTGGCATAGAGAATGTAGTCAATGTCAAAATGCCATATGCTAGTTCCCAGTATTTAGATATTAGCAGCAGAGATAGAAATGAAAATACCTAATAAAATTATAAAATGAAATCTGCTGGCATTGATGACTGAAAGTGGCTGATGAAAAAGAGATGTGACACATAGAGTCATCTCATAAAATACAAAGAATGAAGGTACAGAAGATGAGAAAGAGAAACATGCAATAGATAGTCTGAGAAAATGAGCTGAGATGATAAAATATAAAATATTGTGGAGTAAAACTGTCAATTCTGTAAGTAATTATTTCCAAATTTAAAAATTTTATTGAATAAGACCTTCAAGAAATTCACAATGTTTGTATATTAATCTTTTGTTTGTGGATGTATGTGTGAATATGTATAACTAATTTTACTTTAGTCAGGTCGCAAGTTTAGGGAATTTTATATCAGAGTGAATGAAAAAACAAAAACCCATAAATATCTCTAATAGTAGAAATGTCGTAAAGGGGGAGAAAATAAAAAGAAAATATTGTAATAAAAGTAATAGCAATGATACTAGTAACAGCTAACAACTATTTAGTATTTTCTATAAAGAACATGCAGGGTACTATACTAATAATGCTAGAAATATTATATCATTAAGCCCTGCCTACTTAAAAGTAAAATAGAAATTACAAACATATTTAAAAGATAAGTAGTTAAGAATCATTGAAACATATGTTAAAAGTGGAACTAAAACTGAACCTGAGCTTTGCTTGATATGAAAATCATATCAAGCATGAGACAAAACAAAGGAAAAAACATGAGACAGAACAAAGGAAAAAAACACAATAAACTAAAATGAATACAAATATAAGCTAGAGGACAAATAAAACTGTAAGAGAAAATCAATACATCTAGACTATAAATTGTTCCTTTAATTATGTTGAAACCATAGCTTGGTCCATCAGAAAAACTAAATAAATTTCTAAAAAATCTTTAAAAGTTTTAAGGAAGTGATTTGTGGTCCCATTTATTTTCTCACTTTCTTTTCATGTACAAAATCAGTTAATTCATGGCACAACTATGGATCTTTTTATTGTTTAGATGAAATAGCATGATATTATATAAATATAATTCTTATGATAGAATGAAAATGACATATTGCTGAAGTTAGAGAAAAATAAAGGAAAAGAAAGGAGGACATGGTGTGGTTGCAGAGTAAGACTTGTGATAGTGATACAGGGAGGTTTGGAGATAAAGAAAAACAGAGAAACCTGAAACATTCACGGGAGTGACAGAGTTGGGTAGTACACAAAAAATAAGGCAGGCTCTGTAAAAATCTTAAATCTAGTAACATCAGAGATCAAAGATCACAAAAAAACTCTAATGAGTTCTCATGAGTCATATAAATTAGATTACAAAGTGTAGGCTTTCAATTTCTGAGCACAACATACAAGAAGAAGCCAAAATAAGTAAATATTTCTGTAAAACATATTTAAATTTACTTAATATGAGATGGTGTTTCTCTGCTTAAAAGGTTCATCTCATATGTATTAGGTGCTTTTCAATGCTTTATTTTTGTAATAATATTTTCTTCACACGGTCATAGATCTGCTTGGTTCTGACTCCGTATATGATAGGATTGAGCATTGGTGGCACTACAACATAAAGATTGGCCATAAGTATATGTATATAGCGGGGCACATTTCGGTCAAAGCAATGTGTCATAAAGGAAAAGAGGGCTGGTGTATAGAAGGCAAGGATTACACAAACGTGGGAACCACATGTGCTGAGGGACTTGAGTCGGGCTTCACGAGAAGGAAGACGGAAAACAGCACAAAGTATCTGGATGTAAGAAAGAGCAATGGCTATAATGTCAAACACTAGGATTGAAATAGCACCCAAGCCATAGATGATATTGATCTTGATACTGGCACAAGACAGACGAGCAAGACCCATATGCTCACAGTATGTGTGGGGAATGACATAATTCCCACAGAAGGGCAATCTCAAAATGAGGAATACGAATGGAATAACAGAAATAAATGACCTCACTACCACACCAAGACCGATCACAGAAACAACCTTGTTGGTGAAGATGGTGCTATATCTGAGTGGGTTGCAGATGGCCACATAACGGTCATATGCCATTGCCAGGAGGACTGCTGACTCCATGCCAGTGAAGTTGTGGATGAAAAACATCTGGGTGAGGCAGGCTTCAAAGGTGATCTCTCTGAAGCTAAACCAGAAGATCCCAAGCATTTTAGGGATGGTAGCTGTTGAGAGGCCCAAGTCAATGGTAGCCAAAAGGGCCAAGAAGTAGAACATGGGTTGATGTAAGCTGCTGTCAGTCTTGATTGCCAAGAGAATAGTAAAGTTTCCTGTGAGTGCAACCATGTACACAGCACAAAAGGGAAAGCCGATCCAGATGTGAAGTGTTTCTAGTCCTGGGATTCCCAGCAATAAGAAGGAAGAAGGATGAAACTGGGTGTCATTGGGAAGGAACATCCTGCTTGTGAATGCATAAGTCCATGGTCATTACAAATATGTGTTCACCAAACTGCAGAACTCCAAGTAAACTCTGCAGAGTTGGAAACCGTAAGAAAAATAAGAATATCATACAGGTGTACACATTCTATTCCTCGTTAATTCACACAAATAGTCATGTAATACATATAGAACAGCATGATAGTATTCCAAATATTAATAAATTAGTAACTATAGTCTCCCTACTGTGTTATCAAACATTAGAACTTTAAAAAAAAATCTTTTTTGTACTCATTAACCAACCTCTCTTCTTTTCCTCCCATATACCCTTCCCAGCCTCTGATACTCATGGTATCTACTCACTACTTCCATGAAAATGTTTTTTAGATGCTACATATAAGTGAAAACATATGACTTTTGTCTTTCTGTGCCTGGCTTATTTCACTTACATAATACCCTCTAGTTCCATCCATTTTTGAAAAATGAACATGTCCCATTTGTTCATATTTATCTATCATTATTATGAAACTATGAAGTAAATATATAGTCAAAAAAGGAGCACCCATGATCATTTATCAAGTTACTGCCTACTACTTGCAAAGACATATCAGAACATGTGCAAATATTATATATATGATATATACATATATAGAATAAACACATATAAGATAACATATTTAACCCCATTTCACAACAGGTCTCAACTAGTTGAAAACAAGCACCAAATGCTTAGGTTATAAAACCAAGAAATGAAAGTAGAGAGGAAAGTAATGAGTGAAAATAGAAAGAGACTGGAAATAAGGAAAAGATAATTCATGTCTTATTTGTATCACATACAAGGGGAGCATAAAAAACCTCTGAATTTATTTGTTAAAAATTGTGTATTTATTCTTACATGTTTAAAATTCAGTCACCTTCAAAGTACTCTCCGTTTGATGCAATGCACCTAAAGACATGCTTTTTCCAGTGCTCAAAACAGTTTTTGAACTTGTCAGTTTTGATACCTTTTGGTGCTTCTGTCACTTTTGTTTTGTTTAGTTTCACCCTTCCACATTAGCTAAATATTTCCCTTTGAGGACTTTCTTCATCCAGGAAACAAACAAGAAGTCAATGGGGAAGAGATAGAATGAACAGGGAGGGTGGGACACAGAGATCTTGCTGTTTTTCTCAAAAACTTAACACTCAGCGCGATGTGGACAGGTTTATTGTTATGATAAGAAGAAACCAGTCACCAGATTGCCACAACTTGGGATGTTTCTTCTGCAAATCACTACACAATCTTCTCAAAACTTCCAAATAAAAATCTATGGGCTCCTAGAACACTTACCTAGAGGGAGAATCCTGTACTATAAGAGGCCCATCCTCCGAAGGATAATACCAGTTTTTCTTTGGGGGTTAGTACCCCCATCCTGTGCAAGATTCTGCCTTTCAAACAAATAATCCCTTTTTAAACATACATCCATCTGAATAAGAAATATAGGTACCTTAATTTTAAACCTGAAGAAATCATGATTTTAAGTTTTTAACATATTTGGCAAATATTTTGAAGACTAAAGAGATAAAAACATATTTTGAGCACTGGATTATTAGAAGCAAACAAAAATGTATCATTTTTAGAGTTACTTAAACTGTTTTTAAATATTTTCATGCACCTTACTTAATGGCATTTGTTAGGGAAGTATTTTCAAAGCATTCAGTCATTCATTAAGTGTATTTGTTCTGTAGTATATAGTCTTTTGGTTTCTTTGTATCACCGGAGGTTGTCAGATGAGCAACACTAGTAATGAGTACAGTTTCAGGAAGATAATCAGGATATGACCTGAAGATAGATATGAGTGGAGCAAAGTCAAGAAGTCAAAAGAAACAGGTCCAGAAGAAACTGTTAACGGAAGGAGCAGTACAATATGGGTGGAAAATAGGGAACTCCTCAAAGGAAATGGTAAACATTTGAAAAGATGCAAAGGTCAGAACAGAGGATGTTATTTGCAGGAGGCATATTGTGGAATGCTCAAAGAACAGTATTTCTTCTATAATGTTCTGCTTTTATAATAGGATTCTGAGTACATTAAGAAGGTGTGACATGGACAACATAAAGAGTGAAAGTAAGATTCAATCATATAAGCAATTTTTTATGATTTATGAATATATATGACAATGGGGGATTTTCTATTCAATAAAACTTTATGTATTCTTAAATAACATTTCTGAAGAACAGTAATGTAGGCAATTATCTTAGCTATAAAAACAATGTTCTCACTTTTTCAGTATACCCCTATGTAATAGAATCTTAGTAAAGAAAAAATTACTTTGGCTAATAAGTGCAGAGATTCTCATTAAATAAAAGAAAAACTACATATCTGTTTTTGTTTTATTTTTGGAAGAAGAAGAAATAGTGTTATAGTCCTTCTTTGCAAATAAAATAATGGGGAAATTATATCTCAACTCAGATATTTATATTCTTCTCTAGTGGAAGGTTAAGAAGACAGTGATGTGAATACCAAGTAGAAATAAGGAAGACATATACAGAACAAGGAAATTGTGTAGTTTTCTGTCTTATGTCATTACAATTCAATCAAGTGGCTAGATCAGAAATATGAACAATGCATTCCTCTCCTCTTCACACACTTAAAATAATATTCTAGATTCTACTTCTGTAGTTAAAATCGATGCATTTGTTTTCATTCTAGTGGGATTATCAAGTGTTTTGCAGTGCTTAAAATCATGAACTCTGCAGTCAGATTATGTTGAAACCCACCTTCATAACTTATTTACTCTCTTGTCAAAAGAAAGTATTACCTGCTACCTGGGGGACTTTGCACATGTAATTTAACATCTCTATATGTCTATAAAATAGAGATAATAAAAATAAATAATCCTAAATATGTCATTAGTTTTAAACAGGTATTTATTTTAAGATACTTTGAAGCATATTCCAAAGATATATTATCCACCATTCTTTAGATATTAGTAGACTGACTATCCTAAAATGTATATACAATGAATTCAAGCTGAAATCAAAATCTTCTATTAGAACTATATGACCCTTCTGAGCTGTAATATCATTCATTCTCTAAGCATCGATCTTAGTCTTCTTTCTGCAAAGTGTTTTGTCTTCTCTTCCTCTTTAATTATCCCTCTTTCCCCTTGTATGTATCATTGTTTCCCAAGATTCACCTGTGAGCTGGGAGACAGGGAAGACTCACCAGGATTAGCCAGGATAAAATCCTACCTGTCTCTGTGATGTTTTAGTCTGCTCAGTCTTTATGAGGACACTCCTCTTTGCCTGAGGTAAACTTTTAATTTAAAAAAATCCTTCAGAGTCTGCTTTAAAAACAAAACAAAACAAAACAAAACAAGGGTCTCTTAGGATTCTAGTTTGTAATCTGGCCCTGTCTCAAGAAGAAAGAACCACTAGAGGGCTCTGACTTTTAAGGAAATAATGGCAGGAAAGTGAGGCTTAGGTCCCCAAGATGACAAAATAGAAGGTTCCACTCCTCCTCCTCTTACAAAAACACAAAATTTAACAATTATTCATGCACAAAAAAACTTTTATGAAAGTTCTTAAATTCAAATTATAACACCCTGGTGTAGCATAGAATGAGAGAAAAATAAAACTTAAAAAAAAAGTTTTACTTATCTACGTCTAACTTTTTTCCAACCTGGCAGAGTGCAGTTCTAAGAGAGAAAGAAAGAAGCCCTCAGCCCCAGAGTTCTCTCATGGGTAAAAGAGGGAGCAAATAAAATGTGATATAATTCAGTTTTAAGAGAGAAAGAAATACTGTCATTTATGACAACATGGATAAATCTGGAGGACATTATATTAAGTGAAATAATCTAGGCACAGGAAAACAAACACTACATGATCTCACGTATATGTGAAATCTAAGACAAACTCATAGAAGCAGTGAATAGAATACTATTTACAAGAAGCTAAGAGGTAGGAAATTTGGAAAATGCTTATCAAACACAAAATTTCAGTTAGGACAAATAATTTTAAGAGAGCTATTGTATATCATAATACAATAATTAATAACAATATATTGTATACTTGAAAATTGCTGAGAGTAGATTTTAAGTGTTCTTACTCACCCAAAATGAAAAATATGTGAAGAAATATATATGTTCAATAGCTTGATTTAGTCTTTCTGCATGTATTCATATATTAACAGATCATGTTGTCCATTATAAATATTTACAATATTTTTCCTGTTAATTAAACAAAAAAGATCAAGTGAGCCTCCCCAAATATATTTATATACACATACCCAAAGACAATTATCATTATTCTCCATCACTAGGTTTTGTAAAGTTGTCATGAACACTGAATTAGCAAATATGGACCATTCTCATTACTCTTAGAGAAAATATAGGGTTAGGTTTTTCTGAGCCTCTGGTCACAACATTTTTTGCCAACTGATCAATACATAATCTGGTTTTTATAGATGTTTTTGCTTAAGGACATCTTATTTAATATGTAGTTATTGCAAATAATTAATTGAACAGCCTTTGACTGATTTAAAACCAGTAGCTTTGGAGTTCATTTGTGTTATATAGGATTCTTTGCCAATGTCCTTATATTGTGTCAGACTCATCAGCATTAAAAACCTACTCTTCCAGATAATTATTTTTCTGCATAACACTTAACAGGCATTGAAAAAATTCTTCTGAACCTCCTTGATATGCAGAATTTACCTCAGTGGCAAGAATACAGTTTTTCATGCTTTAATGTCTTTAGAACTGTGTGTGACAGCCAGTACCAGTCAAGAAAAGTTTGACATTTTTCTGACCCTAGTTAACTTGAATGCAATTATTTTTTTACTTTCAATCTCACAACATTGCTCTCCCCTATACTGTTTTATTTGTTGATCTCTCATGAGTCCAAAAACTTAGCTTTTTTTATCCGTTAAAAACTGAAATTGTAACATTTCTAGTTTGAAAGTTTAATTGACTTTTATTAGTGATGCATGAATCTGTTGGCACTTCCATTTAAAATTAGAGGGAGTTCCAGCTGGCAGAACAGAACGGTTGGTTTTGGTAACATAGATTAAGCAAAGACAAAGAATAGAATAATGATTTTTTTTTTTAATCCAGATTGGTTAATATCAAGTTACTTTTCTTGTAAGGGTTAAAGCAAAGAGGGTTTCTTTATCATGTTAGTTCCGTTTAAATCAGCCTTTCCTGATCAGTTGGTTTTTATCTTCTGTTTTTAAGAAAAACTGGATTGTTGGAGTATTTTTCTGCTTCCTTTGAGTTTCAAAGCAGGCAATAAAAGTAGATAGCTGAGAAAACTGAATATTGAAATGTGTCATATTGGTACTTAGCACCAGTGACTCTATTTTGGATTGTTCTGTGGGGGCCAGTGCTCAGTACAAAACAATGACTTCCTATAAGTTTTATTTAACACATCTTTCCCAGCCATTATTACACCTATAGATGTTACTTTAGCGTTTTCCAGATTGACCTCATATACAGGTAGGCAAACTTATTCCTTTTTTGTTCCCCTAGGGGAGCTCCACTGTGGATTTATTAACTTTGAGCTCACAACCAAGCACACTGTAACTCAATTTTGAATGAAGTTCATCTAATAAAGTTATTCTCACCACAAGGCATAGGCATATGATAACCATTTAGGAACGCATGGCAGAACTTCAGGCTTACACTTGGAGGCAATTTTAAGCCGTGGGAAAATAAAAAAAAATTTAAAAATAAAGGAACGTGTGAGGGAGAAATGTGTCACTTAAGGAAAAAAGGACACATGTTTACATTATTAGAGCTGAAACTAGAAGTCAGAGCCTTCATAACCTTCCCCTGTTCAACCTCAGCTGGAAAGATAAATGTCAGGCAACTCAAATTTTTGGCAGTTTTTTGCTTATTTAAAAATAACTGTGAAAGTACCACCAGTATTGATTTGGGGTTAAATACATTATAAAGAGGAAGCAAATTTGCTACATAGAATCCCCAAATGAGACTCAACCGCACATGGTATTAATACAGAATACATGTTAAAGACATATATGAAGAATATAACTAACTATAGCAATACATTTATATACCAAGTAACCAATTAAACTTGGTGAGATTGACACAAAAGTGCTTCATAAATTGTTTAAAGATATTAAATGATCCTGAAATAATGTCTAAGCAGGCAATAAAAGTAGGTAGCTGAGAAAATTGCACATTGAAATGTGTCACAATTCCATGTTAATGTTTAAATGCAATTCAGTTTTCATCACAATTTTATTTTTTATAATTAAACATTTGCAAAATTCATTCTGAGGAATTATGAAATAAATAAAATATATATTGCAACACAAAACTTGAATTATCATATAAACTTGTACAGTCTGACATGTTCTATATATTTAAGATAATATAACTATAAACATGAAATAGAATTAAACTTAGTTTTAAGGTGACATGAATGATGTTACTGTTCTCTTTTTTATATTAAAAATAAAGGAATTATTTAAAACAAAATGTTGAAACATCATCTTTTTTGATGCAAACATATATTTTTAACAACCAACAATTCTGACATTCAAGCAATCCTGCTGAGAGGCAGACTCCAGAGACTGTTAAGGAAGATTTAACCCCTATTGATGCTAAAGACTTAGAGGCTGAGTTCTAAACTCAAACCTTCAACCCCAAAAGGGTTTTTTCCTAACACCATTCCCGTGGGAGGCCATGCCCCCTCCATTCCCATGGGAGCCTTTAACACCCAGAAAGTGTCTATAACTGAACTCATTTGGAAAAACTGTAAGTTATGGGAGAACTAAAGGCTCCCTTCAGTCAGGTGGGTGTGCATCCTGATTTGCACAGAACTTCTAGTGAAATGAAGCATAGTTGCTTTTATTGTATCATGATTCAGGAGGACAATAGTCAGACGGAAGCTTTCAGGATTTTAGTCAGAGTAGACAGTCTCTGAAAAACAAGCTTGTCAAGATGTCTTGGGTCAACTGATCTCATTTGGGTTTGTGGCCCATGAAAAGACTTCTCTTACAGTCAGAGGCATCACTACTCTCTTATGAGTTGGGACTAAGCTGCAACTTTTCTTAAGAATACATTTGTGCATGAGCATTACTGCTCAGTTCAGTGGATCAGTTGAAGACTGATTTATAAGAAGAGGATTGGAATGTAGCTATAACAGCCCATATTCTGAGGAAACCTGAGCAACCTGTGATATCAGAGCAATGTTTTGTGATGTGCAATGTAGTCTGAAATACATTAAGTTATCTTAAATTCACACACCCCATAGGGTATACATCTGCTAAGCTTTAATGTAAAGACTACAAACTTTGTCATTATACTTGGGTTCAAATTCTAGTTCCATGAATGCATAGTGGAATGTCTTTCAGCATCCTAACTGAATATTCTTAACTTGTTTACTTATCTGTGTCGTAAGTATTATTACGCCCAACTTCTTAATGGTGAAATGGGATCATGCCAACAATGCAACTGACATAATACTTAATAAATGTCCAATTCATGTTGGCTTTTATTATTTTTGTAAAGAGATAAAGGAGGTATGATTTAGCCAAAAGACATTACCACCCATTTAAGTTATTTCTCCCAAAAAAGATACAGTTTCTTTCCCACCATTCTCTTTTGCTTTTCCGTCATGAAATCAGGTAAGGGAAAAAATGCTGAGAATTAAATTTTGTTGGAGACTGATCCCTGGATATGACTCGAAATTTAGCATGATATGCAGAAAACTGTTAATGCAATACAGTGTTTGGGTTTAGTGTAGACTAGAATACACTTATGTGACAGATTTACAGTAATTTAAAACTCATCTTAAATTATATTAAAATTATTTACTAGAAAAATAATTATATTTTCTCACTCTTTCCTTTTATTATTTATTCCTTAAATAGCAAGCAAATATATGGAAAGATATTATCTATTTAAAGTAAGAATTTTCAGTATAACAAAGGAAAAAGATATTCAGAAATATAATATAAAAAAGAAGACGGTAAGTGCAAATATCATAAGGACACCAAGATGGCATGTCAGTGATGGTTTAAGGTAGCTAGAAAAATAATTTCACATTTGACATGTGAATAGAATCTTCCTTAATTCTAGTTAAATGTTGTTAAGCCTTTTGATGTATAAAATTTATTATATATTGCTATCTAGGGGCCTGGTTCTATTATTTAGGTAGAAGTTGACCTTGAATTAAAAAATATAAATATTTTCTTTTTTCTCCTTTCAAAACTTTTTTCAATTTTATAGTGAAAGTATTCCCCTAGTTTTTATTATGAAAAATTACAAACCCTCAAGGAAGTTGTTAAAAGACCAGTAACAAGAAGACCCATATTCCTCCCATTGACATGATGCAACTAATGTTTTTCCATGTGTCAAACATACTATGCAATTTCCTGTACTATTTGGTAGAAAGTTGAAGAACATGTGATTTTTAAAATAACTGTTTCTTTTACTATATAAGTAATATGTGCTCCTTATGAAACTATCCAATAATGTAGAAAAAATAAGGAAAAATTATCATAAGGCAAAAATACAGAGTCACTCAATTCATAAATTGAGCACGTGACCAGATCTCTAAGAAGAAAGATATGGGGAAAGGTATTTTGAGCAATTAGGAAAATGTCTTCATATTTTACAAGATAAGGGAAGTCATATCTCCTTTGAAATTTCTTGGTTTGAATTTTGTATAAATACAATTGTAGCTCTCCATTGTTCGTTTATGTACTTGAAGCACTACAGGTAATATATGAAAAAAATTAGATACATTGTTCTTGTTAGCAAAGTCAAACGGTGGTGAAAAAAACCTAAATTGCACACTGTTTACACTCTTTCTTTATCCATCATCAATTTGAGATATTTTCTACTTTGGATGTATATTGCTTTAGATTGCTTTCTGTGTTAGTAAAATTTCCAGTATAAATATATTTGCATCTTATACATACATAAATATGTTTAATTTGCATACATATATTTCAGTAAGAGTGGAGCAATTAAATTTCTGCTTCATTTTTATTTGAATATCTTTGATATCACTTTGCATATATATATCATACTTATTTTATGATAATAATGCCATAATGTCAATGTGCTACAAATTGTTTTAACTTAGCTAGCTTTTTCTTTTTACTTTTAGTTGACATATATTCGTATGTATTCATAGGATAGAGTGATATCTTGATACATCTTGATACATGTATACCATGTGTAGTAATCAAATCAAGATAATTAGACTTTTCATCACCTCAAATATTGATCATTTCTTTTTTATAGGAATATTCAAAATCTCTCTTCTAGTGTTCTGAACATATGTAGAAATTTAATGTTAATTGTATTTATTATACAGTGCTACAGAACACTAAAATTTATTCCTCCATTCTAGCTTTAATTTGGTATTCATTAACCAATCTCTTCCTTATTCCTACCATTCTCATTGTTTAATAACTATAATTTGACATTCCACTTCTATGAGCTTAATTATTTTAGCACCCACATGTGAGTGAAAAATGTAGTATTTCTTACTGTACCTTATTTAACATAATACCCTCTAACTCATTTATGTTGCTGTGAATGAAAGAATTTCATTATTTTGTGGTTAATAGTCTAATGTGTATATATTCCACATTTAGTCATTTATCTGATGATGAACATTTAGGTTGATTTCATGTCTTCGTTATTGTGACTAGTGCTGCAATATATATGGGATCACAGATATCACTTCTGTATGCTTATTTCCTTTCCTTTTAATAAATATCCAGTAGAATGGGATCATGTGGCAGTTGTATTTTTGTTTTTTGAGAAACCTTTATACAATTTTTATAATGGCTGTACTAGTTCAAAATCTCACCAAGAGTGTGAATTCCCTAACCTCTGAATCCTTACCAGTATTTGTTGTTGTTTTTTTGTTTTTGATAATAGCTAATATAACTGAGGTGAGATGATATCTCATGGTGGTTTGGGGGTTTTGATTTGCATTTATCTCATGATTATTGATATTGAGCATTTTTTCATGTATTTGTTGGTCATATACGTCTTCTTTGAAAAATGTCTATTTAGATTATTTCCCTGTTTTAAATTGGATATTTGTCTTTGTGTTTATTTGGTTTTTGTTTTGTTTTGCAGTTGAGTTGTTTGAGTTGCTTGTATATTCAGGATATTAGTCCCTTGTTGCCTGAAGAGTTTGGAAACGTTTTCTCTAATTTTACAAATTATCTCTTCACTTCATTGGCTGTCTCCTTTGCAGAAGCTTTCTCGTTTGTTTTAGTGTAATTTGCCTATTTTTTCTAGTGTGTTGTCTAGTGTTTGTGTAGTCTTACCCATACATCTTGCATAGATAAATCTCCTGAAGTTTTTCCCTGGGTTTTCTTCTAGTGTTTTTATACCTTCGGGTCTTATGCTTAAGTATTTAATACAATTTAATACATTTCGAGTGAATGTTTGTATATGGTGAGACATAGAAGTCTAGTTTTATTCATTGGCATATGGATATCCAATTTTGTCAGCATTATTCATTGAAAAAGACGTTCTTCCTAATGTATATTCTTGGCATTTTAGTCAAAAATAAGTTGGCTTAAATATGTGAATTTATTTATGGGTTCTCTGTTTTTTCCCATAGGTCTATGCGTCTGATTTATGTTAGTACTGTGCTGTTTTGGTTACTATAACTTTGCAATATGTTTTGAAGTTAGATAGTATTATACCTTCAGTTTTGTTATTTTTGCGCAAAATTGTTTTGGCTATTTGTGTTCGTCTATGGTTTCACATGAACTTTAGAGTCTTTTTTCTATATCTGTGAGTGTTTTAATAGCAATTGCATTGAATCTGTAGATTGCTTTGGATAGTATAGTGATTTCAAAAATATTAACTCTTCTGATCCATGAGCATGAGATATGTTCGTTTTGTATGTGTATATCCTCTTCAATTATTTTTATCTGTGTTTTGTTTTTTTTCATGGTAGAAATCTTTCACCTCTTTGGCTAAATGTGTTTCTAGATATTTATTTGAAAAAAATATATAGCTATCATAAATGAGATTACTTTTTTGATTTTTTAAAATTAGTTTGTCATTGGTGCATAAAACCACTACTAATATTCATAGGTTGATTTTGTATTATAAAGTATGGAATACTTTAATCAAGTCTAATAATTTTTTCATAGATTCTTTAGGTTTTCTAGTTATAAGAGCATATTCTCAGCAAGGAGAGACAATTTAACTTTTTAATTTTCTTATTTGTATGCATTTTATTTTTGTCATTTGTCTAATTTCTCTGACTGGGACTTCTTTTTTTATTGATTATATAAATTTTTTATTTTAAAATTGTGAGGTATAGTTAAGGGTTAGGTATACAAATATGCTCCGTTCAGGCACCCTTGTTGATAAGAGGTGTCTCCCTGTCCCAAGATATTTACTACCATTAATATCATCTCCCTTCCCCTCCCCCACATAGTTTCCCACCACTGTCAGTCATTTTCTTATAGTATTACATTGGATGTTCACCATATGAGTGAGACATGTGATACTCAGATCTTTGTTTTTGTGAAAGATCACCAGTATTGTAAACTCTAATTCCATCCAGGTTGCTGCAAAATTCATGATTTTTTTTATGGCTGCATAATATTCCACTGTGTCTATGTACCACATTTTTTTAATCCAGTCCGCTTTTGATGGACAGCACAGTTGGTTCCATGATCTTGCTATTGTGATCAATGCTGCAGTAAACATACATGTGCAGGTATCTTTTTCATAGAGTGATTTTGAGTTCTTCCGGGTATATTTCCAGTAGGGAAATTGTGGGATCATATGGAAGGTTGATTTTTAGAACTTTTAGGAATCACCACACTGTTTTCTACAGAGGTTGTACTAGTTTACACTCCCACCAACAGTGTAGAAGTGTTCCCTTTTCGCCACACCCTCTCCAGCAGCTGTTATTTTTTGAGTTGTTGATAATTGCCATTCTGACGAGTTAGGTGGTATCTCAGTGTAGTTTTAATTTGCATCTCCTTGATGACTAATGAGGCTGAGCATTTTTTCATGTATCTGTTAGCTGCTCATATGTCTTCTTTTGAGAAAAGTCTATTCATATCCTTTGCCCACTTTGTAATGGGATTGTTTGTTTTTTTTCTTTTCAGCACACTTGAGTTCCTTGTAGATCCTTGATGTTAGGCCTTTGTCAGATATGGAGTTGGCAAATATTTTTTTCCAATCTGTGAGCTGTCTCCCTGCTCTCTTGATGGTTTCTTTGGCTTTGCAGAAGCTTGTGAGTTTAATGAGGTCTCACTTGTCTATCTTATCTCTTATGGTCTGTGCATTTTGGGTTTTGCTCAGGACTTGGATGCCAGTTCCAACTTCCATAAGGGTGTGTCCTGCGTTTTCTAAAGTTCTTAGGGTTTGAGGTTTTACATTTAGGTCTCTGATCTATTTAGAATTAATTTTTGTGTATGGGGATAGATAGGGGTCCTGTTTGAATATTCTGCATGTGGTGAGCCAGTTTATCCAGCACCATTTACTAAATAGGTTCTCCTCTCCCCAGTGGTGGGTGGTGGAGGCATTGTCAAAGATGAGTTGGTTGAGAAATTAAGGTTTTACTTCCTGAATCTCACTTCTATTCCATTGGTCTATGTACCTGTTCTTGTACCAATACCAGGCTGTTTTGATTATTGTAGCTTTATTATAAAGTTTAAAGTCTGGTAGTGTGATACCTCCTGCTTTGTTTTTTGGGGTTTTTTTGTTTGTTTGTTTTTTGCTGAGGATTGTTCTGGTTATTCTTGGTCATTTGTGTTTCCATATGAATTCCTGTGTTGTTTTTTCTAGATCTGAGAAGAATGTTGCTGGCAATTTGATGGGTATTGCATTAAATCTGTAGATTGCCTTATGTAGAGGGACATCTTAACAATGTTGATTCTTCCAATCCATTTAAGTTTTTAATTTTCTTATTTGTATGCATTTTACTTTTGTCATTTGTCTAATTTCTCTGGCCTGAACTTCTATGACTATGCTGAATAGGAATGGTGAAAGTGGGCATGCTTGTTGTATTGTAGTTCTTAGGGAAAAGCTTTCACCTTCTCACCATTCATTGTTAGCTATGAATTTGGCATATATGTCTTTAATAGTGCTGAGGTATTTTTCTTATATTCCTAGCTTGTTAGAATTTTTATCATTAAGAGATGTTGAATTATACTAAATGTTTTTTTTCCTCTATGGGGATAGTCACATGATTTTTGTCTTTTATTCTCTTTATGTGTTATTACTTGTTTATTGATTTGTATATGTGGAACCATCCTTGCATACTGGGATAAATCCTACTTGATGTGCTACTGGATTCAGTGTGCTAGTATTTTATTGAGTATTTTTGCGTTCATATTCATCAAGTGTGTTTACTTCAAGTTTTATTTTATTGTTGCATTCTTGTCTGGTTTTGATATAAAGATAAGGTTGGGCTTGTAGAATGAGTAAGAAAAAAATTATTTCCTCTTTAATTTTAGAAATATTTTTGAGGATAATTGGTGTTAGTTCTTCTGTAAAACTTTGGTAGAATTTGACAGTGAAGCCATTTAGTCCTGAACTTTTCTTTGTTGAGAGACTTCATTGTTGGTTCAATCTTATTACTCATTATTGGATTGTTCAGGTATTTTTTTTTTTTTGAGTTGGAGTCTCACTCTGTCACCCAGACAGGAGTGCAGTGGCCGCTCCCGGCCACCGCAGCCTCAACCTGCTGGGCTCCGGGGATCCTTCCGCTTCAGCCTTCCAAGTAGCCGGAATTAAAGGCGCGCGTTACCATGCCCGGCTGATTTTTTGATTTATTGTAGAGATGAGGTCTCGCTGCCCAGGCGGGTCTCGAACACGCGGGCTCACGCAATCCAGGTATTTTTTTTTTAATTAAATCTTGTCATGTTGTACGAATCCAGTAATTTATCAATTTCTTCTAGGATAATCAGTTTGTTAAGATATTGTTATTCATATTTGTTTCTTATGACATTTTGTATATCCTTGGTATCAATTGTAATATCTCTTAAATTTGATTTTATTTACTTGTGTTGGCTGTCTCTTTTTCCCCTAGTTGGTATAGTTAATGGACTATCAATTTTGCAATTTAATTTCTCTTCTCAAAAAAGCCTACTTTTCATTTTGTTGATTCTTTTTACTTATTTTCTCTATTTCATTTAGTTTTGCTCAGATATCATTATTACATATTGTCTATATTATCTATATATTATTTTTCTACATTTTATTTCTTTTTTAGCTTTTCTAGTTTTTAAAGATGCATTACTAAATTATTCATTTAAAGTCTTTCTACATTTTTTGTAGGCATTAATCACTATAAACTTTCATCTCAGCACTAATTTTTTTGTATTCCATAGGTTCGGGATGTTGTGTTTCTATTTTTGTTCATTTTAAAAAATTTTTTATTTCCTTCATAATTTCTTTTTTGTCCCAGAGGTTGTTTATGAGCATGTTGTTTAATTTTCAAGTATTTGTACAATTTTCAATATTTCTTCTGTTATTGATTTTTATTCAATTGTGATCTGAGAAGATACTTGATATAATTTTCATTTTAAAATTGTGTTTTGACTTATTTTTTGTCCTAACATTTGGTATATCCTGAAAATGTTCAAGTCTGTTTGTCCTAACATTTGGTATATCCTGAAAATGTTGCAAGACATGTGCTGTTGAATGAAATGCTCTCTAATGTCTATTAGGTCCATTTTTTCCAAAGGGTAGTTTAAATCCAATGCTTCTCTGTTAATTTTTATTCTAGATTAACTGTCTTATGATGAGAATGGGGTATTGAAGCCTGCAACTCTTCCTGCAGTACAGTTTATCTCTCACTATAGATCTTACAATACTTTTGCTATATAACTGGCTTCACTGGTGTTGAGTGCATACATGTTTAGAATTATTAAATACTTTTGCTGAATTGGTCACTTTATCATTATAAAATGATCTTTATTTTTATAGTTTTTGATATAATCTGTTTTATGGTATATAACTGCTCCTACTTGATTTTTGTTTCCATTTGCATGAATATTTTTCTTATCCCTTTCCTTTCAGTCTATATGTGTCTGTACATATGAGATGAGTTTCTCGTAGGCACCATACATTAGGACCATGTTTTGGGTTTTTGAAAATCCATTTAGCCACTCTACAACTCTTAAGTGTAAAGTTTAATTCATTTACATTCAAGGTTGTTATTGATATGTGAGGGCTTATTTCTGTCACTTGAAAAAATAAATTCTGCTTTTTTCCTTTCTCTCTTATTGTTTATAATTTGGCTTGATGGTTTTCTGTAGTGGTAACATTTGAGTTTTTATTTTTTATTTTTTTCTTTCTTTTTTTTTTTTTTGATGCTTTTCCAGTGGTTTTAATACTTTATGTGTTTTGATGGCGGTATTTATTGTTCAATTTTTTCCAGGAGTACTTTTGTAGGGCCAGTCTAGTAGTGCTGAATTCCCTCAGCTTTTGCTGGTGTCAAAAAGCATTTTATTTATAAAGGACAACTTTGCTGAGTATAGTATCCTTTGCTGAAAATTTTGTTGTTGTTCTTTTAGACCTTTGAATATATTGCTGCATTTTCTTCTTGCCTGTAGGGGTTTCACCTTTTTTTTTAATTATTTTTTTTTTTTTGATGGTGGTTTCTTTATGTGACTAGACACTTTCTCCTTTATGTTTTTAGAATATTGACTTTTTTAACTTTTGACAATTTAACTACAATGTACCACAAAGGAGGCATCTACTTAGGGATCATTGAACCTCCTGAATCTGGATGTCTAAATCTCTTGCTAGACTTGGAAATTTTCATCTGTTATTTTGTTAAATAAATGTTGTAGCCCATTCACTTTCTCTTTGCCTTCTAGTACATAAAAAATTCAAACATTTGTTTGCTTTATGGTGTATCATAAATCACATAGGCTTTGCTCTCTTTATATTCTAATTTTTAAAAAATTTTTCTGATGGAATTGTTTCAAAAGATCTACCTTCAAATTCTGATTGACCCCCTCTGCTTGATATAGTCTATTGTTAATGCTTTCAACTGTATTTTGTATTTCATTCAACTAGTTATTTAATTTCAGAATTTATTTTTGTTGTTGTTTTGTTTTTATGATATCTATCGTTTTGATGATGTTGTTTTTCTTAACCGGAATTGATATCTTTCTCTTTTTTTAAAATCCTTTTTGTTTTGTTTTGTTTTGTTTTCTCTATAGCTTATAAACTTCTTTTTTATTTAAATCTGTTGGCAGATGATTATTGCTTCCCTACAGAGGCATCATAGTTTCTTTCATTTTTATATTTTCTGCATTCTTACACTGATATATGCACATCTGGTGTAACAGTTATTTCTTACAGTTTTTTGAATTTGCTTTCTTAAGAAAGAGTATTAGTTAAGTAGGGCACTTTGGCTTTGATTCTGCATGCTGCAGTTGTATAGTGTCTGTATGATATCTTTGTTTTATTTTGTTTTGTTTTGAATCAGAGTCTCACTCTGTTGTCCAGACTGGAGTGCAGTGGTCACTCGATCTGCTGGGCTCTGGCGATCATTCCGCCTCAGCCTTCCAAGTAGCTGGAAACTACAGGTGCACGCTACCACACCCAACTAATTTTTTATTTATTGTAGAGATGAGGTCTCACCAAGTTGCCCAGGTGGGTCTCAAACCCATGGGCTTGGGCAATCAACTCACTTCAGCCTACCAAGGCACGGGATTACAGGCTGAGCCACCGAACCCAGCTTCTGTATGATATCTTATGAATTAAATAGCATAAGTGATGTCTGTGAATTCTTCTGAAACATTGGATGTGGATGTTATTGGAAGCTGTGGTGAAGTATTGCTTAAGGCTGAGATGCCAGGTGGGCCAATCCTGAGGCCACAGTGGTTGCAGCGGTGGGCTGGATAGACCTGAACTTCAGCCCCAGGGCACCATACATTGGTACACATATTAGCAGTTCCAGGCAGGCCGAGCCTCCAGATGACTTGCTTGTTTTCTGGGAATGACACAGTGGCCTGGGAAGGTGAGTATGTTTTGGAGACCCTAGTCAGCAGGTTTGGCATGAGTAATAGCAGTAGCAGTGGTGAAACAACCCTCTGGGATGTAAGCAGTCTCCCCTGGTGTTGTCAATGTCTGTGATAGGTTCAGCAAACCAGTCACCAAGCAGACCCATAGGTGATGCATGCAGATGGATACCAGTTGTGGTCATAGTAGCAGGTTGAATGGGTCATACTTCAGACTCCATGTGGAAATCTAAGTTTAGCAAGCCCTAGACCTCTGGAGGGTATGTTTGGGTACTGGGAGTGGGAGTTGTGGAGTTGTGCTGGTGGACCTACTTTGAGGCTTCTTAATGGTGTGTGCAGGTGCTAGGTGTCATACAGAGAGGAAGAGTGGAATGCTGAGGTGTGGACAGCAGAGGCTACACTGCAGCCCCGCTACTGGGAAAGGGAGTCTTGCTTTCAGTAGGAGCAGTCATAAGCAGATGTCTGAAAGAGCACATGCTTAGCTAGTGCCTCAGCCCCACAGCACTCTGCAGTAGCAGTGGTTGCAACTTGTTCTTGAGGTACATTAAAATGTTCAGCTACCCCTCTACTGAGGGATGGTGGAATGACTGCCATTGATTTCTGCCTTGGTTTGGCAATGGTGGTGGTAGCACTAGGCAAGAACTATTTTGTTTCCTCTCTGTGGAAGAGGCTATTACTAGATGCATTTAGTCAGCCATCTTGAAATGCCTACTGTTCACTTGTTTTGTATTGGAAAAGTATAGCTAAATTTGTGTTAAAGGAAATAATAAACAGGGTGAAGAATAAAGTGCGTGGCAAATGTGAGAATGTTTATAGAAACATAGACAGAGAAAATGGATACAAATGTTCTTTTTTAGAACAAAAATAATAAAATATGTAAAAATGCATTTGCTCAAGAATTATATACATAAATCTAATTGTAGAACAAGGTAAGTTTGAAAGAGCTTCATTATGTTATTTTTTTCCTCCTGTGACAGCTCATTTGTTGATGGCAAGTACATTAAGAAACAGTTAAAAAGCCTTTGATTTGTTCAGTTTCTTTATGGAATTTAAAAATCAAGGAGTAGAATTTCAACCAGTATTCACAATCAAATGAATGGAGATGTCATATTCTAATGTTGTATACAGACTAATTTTCAACCTCACTATATTTTATTTACAAATGTAAGTAGAATGTCATATAATTAGGGCGATATCATTATAATTAAGTATGAGCATTCTGGGATCAGTATCTGGGCTAGAAACCAGGACTATCACATACCAGCTATATCACCTTATACAAATTACTTGACATCTCCTCATCTGTACATGAAAATAAAATTTAAATGAGTTAATGCATAAAATGTTTTCAGGCAAACAACTGGCTCATCATCAGTGATGGACTCATTTAGATATGTTAGCTATATTATTGAGATAAGAGATCGGCAGGATGAGTTTCCTAGGATAAACAAGGTAACTTTTTATTACTAAGACAGGCGACAGAGTCTTTCTAGACAGGTAGATGGCCTGGTTTTCTGAACCACCACAGAGAAAAACAGGATGTGACTGAGAACTGGTTATAGCCAGCAAGACTCAAGATGGCAATTAATTTGCTTGCTACCTGACCTAGGCCCTAATTATGCACTCATTATAATACATTAACATGCTAAATGACACACCCTCCAGCACCATGACAGTCCCAACCTTGCTCATTTATTGTAACAAACTGGGTGGAACCCCACTTCTTAGAAATCTCCGTCCCTTTCCCAGGAAACCTATGGATATTCCACACTTTCCTTAACATAATCAAGAGACAACTACTATAAAACAAAAAAAACCCAGCAATATATAGCTGCTGTTTTTCCTATAGACCATCCCACGCTGTTTTGTCTATAAAGCAAACTGCTCTCTTTCATTTCAATAAACTTGCTTTCATTTTCCAGCTGAAACCCCAGTGATGTATGGGAGCTGCTTTGCCTACAGAGTAGTCTTCTTTCTATTTCGTTTTGCTGTTAATATACTTTTGCTTGACTTTGGTGGATCACTCTTGAAATTTCTTATGTGAAGACAAGACTCAGTTGACCTCGCTGACTGGACCCTAAGATTGGGGTCCACCATCCTGTGTCATTAATATGTAACTTTCTAATAATGTGATTTTCCTATATTCCTAGTCTATCCAATATATACCATGATTCAGAGATGACAATTCCTAAACTTTTCAAAGCTTTCTTGACACATGTATTTAGCTGTTTCCACATTCAAAATAGAATATCCATCCCTAGGGACACTGAAAGTAAAAGAGCTAAAATAACCAAAACCTTTGGGCATGAAACTTCAAAGACAGGTTAAGAAACTAACATGTTTCTTCATTGAAATCAAATACTGGAGATGAGTTAGCTATACATATTCCAATTCTGACTTCATTGGATACCGATTTAAATGTCATTCTTCCTGATTACAAAGAATCCATAATCTACAAGCACCTGTAATAATAAATCTAAGGGATGATTTAAATTTGTTTCTAAAAAAGAAAAATGCAAAATATAAACAAAAGTGAAAATAAACTATTAGCTGACCAATATGACTTTCAAAATACTGTTCTAACACTCACAGAAACAAGAAAAATGTAGTCAGAAAAGTATGGGAGTAAGAATAGGATTAAGCAATGCAAAGGTATACAAAACAAAGGGAAAATCATAATCCAACGCTTGGAAGAAGTAGACTGTCTGTAATGTGAACTCAACCAAAATCAAGACAAAGTTATCTAACTAATTAAACACATGAAAGGAAGCGAAGGAAACTCAGACTACAATTATAATAAAATTGCTGCAGTTATGTCTTGTTCAAGAAGGAGTAAACACAAATTGTTTCACCTGGAAAGAGTCATGAATAGTGCAGCGATTTGTTTACTTCCTGACACCCAGTCATCAGGTCCACTCTTGTCATCATTCTGAATGAGTTCCATGTGGTTGTGAATAAACAACTTTCAGATAATTCCACAGTAACAGTCAACACATCATTCTAAATGTTTATTTTCCTGTCTCAAGGTCATACTCTGAACTTGGAACATCCTAAAATTAATGTGGATAAAATATTTAAAAAGAAGGAAATCTATTCTGTCTTCAAAAACTTCTCTTATCCTTATCGCACTCTGTTTCTTGTCTTAGAATTGCACTATTTCTTATTAACTTCTCCAAACCCATGACTCTTACATATTCTTTAATATACAACTGTTATCACTTTTTTCTCAATGGAAGTTTATAGAATTTTCAAATTTAACTCTGGATTTTGGTTCTTAGATATTTTCCCTCATTTAGCATCTATACATCTGTAACATTACACATTTCAAATGCTTATATCAATAAAAGTAAGCAGGGCAGAGTATTGGTAAAAACTACTATTGCTGCTCTGTGTATAAATAAGATACGCAAAGTTCAGTTCATCTCAATAATCAGAAAATGCTTACTGCAGCTCTCACTGCAGATATCCTCTAAATATGTATTTAAGTGATGCCCACTTTGAGGCAGAACAGCAATAATAACATCGGATTCTCTCTCAGATGAAATAATTTATATCTAAATATTTATAAGCATTGCAATTATTTCACGGCCTACAATTCCCTGCATTTTAACTTTCTTAGCTCATCAGAGATTTCAGAGTTTATACATTATTGTTTTGTTTGCTTTAGAGAAAAAGTCCATGAGGAGAAAGCTGAAATATCTGACCCTGTTATGTCAGCACACAATAAGACCGATGTCCATCCATCCACCTTCATTCTTATTGGCATTCCTGGCTTGGAGGCTGCCCACATCTGGATCTCGATTCCCTTTTGTGTGGTGTACCTTTTTGCCCTACTGGGAAACTGCTCTCTTCTCTTTATCATCAAGACAGACCTCAGCCTCCATGAACCAATGTACTTCTTCCTCTGCATGCTGGCTGTGGCTGACCTTGTTGTGTGCACTACAGCTGTGCCAAAACTTCTCAGCCTCTTCTGGTTTCATAATGGAGAAATTCGCTTTGTAGCCTGCCTCACGCAAGTGTTCCTCATTCATTCTTGCTCCACCATGGAGTCTGGTTTCTTCCTGGCCATGGCTTTTGATAGATACGTGGCCATTTGTAATCCATTAAGACACTCCACTATTCTGACACACACTGCAGTAGGGGGAATGGGCCTAGCTATTGTTTTCAGGGGCATGGCACTTCTCAGCCCCCACCCCTTCCTGCTGCGTTGGCTTCCCTACTGCAGAACCAATATCATTTCTCACACCCACTGCGAGTTCATGGCCCTCATCAAAATTGCCTGTGCTGAGACAAGAATACACAGAGCTTATAGCCTCATTGTTGCCTTCCTTACAGGGGGGGTGGACTTTATATTGATTATTTGTTCTTATGTCCTCATACTCCATACTGTCTTCCACCTCCCATCCAAAGATGCCCGACTCAAGTCCTTGGGCACCTGTGGCTCTCATGTCTGTGTCATCTTAGTGTCCTATACATCAGCCTTCTTTTCTTTTCTCACCCACAGATTTGGGTACCATGTGGCTCCACATGTCCACATATTAGTGGCCAACATCTATCTTCTTGTCCCACCCATGGTGAACCCAATTATCTATGGGGTAAGGACCAAGAAGATATCGGATAGTTTCCTTAAATTGTTTAGTTTTTCAAAGCCTCTGGACTAAATCATTTTTCTTGGTGAGTAACATCTGAAGAAAACATTATATTATTTACCTTAGAATGTCTGGTTGCTTCATTAAAGTCATCTTTTAATGATAAAATGACCAGTTTTTCTGTGGAAAATAACTTGTCTAAATATAATTTTATGTTTAAACAGATATAACCGCAGATTATCTGTGCACTTCAGAAACATTTACCAAATAGTGGGATTATTATAAAATATAATTTATCAAACTACTAAAATTAATAATTGTAATATAATCACTACAAAAGCCACTCAGCATATTTAAAATTTCCAGTTGTCATAAATACTTAAATCATGTCATGATAGAAAGTAAAATGTTCCAAGAACATTCTTCTCTTTTATAAACCTGGTTTCCAAATATGTTCAGATTCCTTCTGGGATATTGTGGTTCTTTTTAAAATTAATTTCTATATTATTACCCTCTTCCCCATTTTGAGGAAGTCTTACTTTGTTATTTACTGTTTCTGATAAAACAGAAAACCATGCTTGAAGTCCTTAAAAACATAAATTGCTTGTGTCCATTCTAAGGAAATTGGATTCAACATTTCTCTGGTAGATTCTATAACATTTGCTTTTCAACAATTATCTTAGTTCTTATTAGTCAGTGTTCCAGAGTCTATGCTTAGAGAAATATGGTTGTAGACAATTAACAAAGGATCATATATACCCTTCTACTTAGATGCTATAGCATACTTTACAATTTCTACCTGAACTTTTGGTTTTCACTTAGAATGTAAAAGTTGGAAGAGCATCACTCAAAATCTTATGACAATAAATTACTGGATAATCAAAAAACTCATACTTTTTCTGAAGTTGTCAGATAATTAAAATCACAGAGCAATTACTTACCCCAAATCTAAGTGATATAGAAAATTTCAAGAAAAGATGGCATATGATCAATCTCACACTAAGAATCCAAGAAAAGTTTGTTGTATTATAGGCATTAATTATAATGCCTATAATTCAATTACACAGCAAAACTGATGTATTTTTTTTAATTTAAGTTCAAGGTTTAATGTTAATTAATATATATCTAAGAAATTGTAACGTCATATTTTCTACTATAACAACTTAAGTTGTTTTTTTTCTGAAGTATATTCTGCAAAATATGAGTATCAAGGATTGGGATGAAAAGAGCATACCTAAGCCAATCTTGACTTAGATTGTAAATGAGTATTTGCAAATTACAACCTTTGAGAAATCCTACAGTAAAAATGTTACTAGAAATTTGTGTTGTTCCAGAATTTCACAAGCACAGTTTCTCTTGAATCTTTTGTGCTTAAAATGTTAATAATGTCACATAGAACTAGACAGCGCTAAGCAATATCACATAGAACTAGAGTTCCATTAAAACAAACAGCAAAATCAAAAACAGATAATGACAAACTTAGAGCAACATAGGGACTTTCAGTGTTTCATAAGAAATAAATTTTTCTAGGGGTGGCAAAAAAGACACATGGCGAAAAGTGTTTGGAAAATAATAGTTTGTTTGCAAAGGGATATCAGCAAGTTAGACTTTTTAAAACTTGTCCACCAAGTAAAAACTACAGCACACTTTATAACATAGCAATAACAAAATGACAAATTTAACAAGATTGCCAAGTTTCTACTATTCTATTTATGATGGAAAACTTTCAAATTTTCATTTGGTTATCCTATTAACAATATCAACTTCATACCTTTCAACATTAGCATGACAAAGTAAAAAATAACATTCTTTTTGATAGTAAGTCCCAGGAATATGGGAAATACTCCAGTGTTTATTATTTGGGTATCAGCACTAAATAGATTGATCCAGTATTTTTTTTAAAACTCTGTATATAAAGCTTTATATGTGTGTTTATTTGCTTTTTGGCTTGATTTTGCTTTAAAATGACTGTGATTATAATGTGCTTAGTCATAATGGAAGTAGAACAAGACGTTAGTCTTCTTCAACATTAAGAATATGAATTATTTCCAAACAATTGAAAATTATAAAACATTTTTATTTATGCCTTTGACTTGGTCTTAACTTTCCATTTCTGTGTTGCACAGCCAAAAAAAAGACCACTTTTGGCATCATCTTATTCTTCTCAAATGTCCTTTTTAGATTTTGAACATAGAAAATTAGTGCCATTCTCTTCTTAAATAGAATGTTTTATGAACACCAGAGCTAGGTTTTACTTCTTGGAAAACACTTTCAGCACCTTTAATCTGTTTAGTTCTGACACCATAAATTACAGAGGTAAGAGCAGGTGGAATGACTACATAGAAATTGACTAGAAGGATGTGAATGTAGAGTGGTATATTCCAGCCAAACCTATGAGTCATAAATGAAAAAAAATGCGGGGGTATAGAAAGTCAACATGACACCCACATGAGAACCGCAGGTACCGAATGCCTTGCATTGGGCATCATGGGAAGACAGTTGAAACACAGCATGAAGGATCTGGATGTAGGAAACGATGATGGCTATGATATCAAAGACCAGGATAAAGATGGCACATAAGCCATAGATGATGTTGACCCTGATGCTGTCACAGGACAGTCGGGCGATACCCATGTGTTCACAATAAGTGTGTGGGATGATTTGGTGTTCACAAAATGGTAACCTTAGAATGAGTAGAACAAAAGGTATGGCAAAAAATAAAGAACCCAATAGGATTACCCATGCAATGATGAACACCACCTTGTCTGTCAGCGCCAATGTGTAGTGAAGAGGGTCTCAGATGGCCACATAGTGATCATAGGCCATAGCCACGAGTACAGCTGACTCCATGCCAGGGCACAAGTGAATGAAGAACATCTGGATTAGGCATCCCTCAAATGAGAGTTATTTCAGTGTAAACCAGAAGATGCCAAGCATTTTGGGATTATGGATGTGGACATGCCCAGGCCAATAGATGACAGAATGGCCAAGAAGTAGAACATGGGCTGATGGAGAGTGCTCTCAGTCCAGATTACACAAAAAGTGGTGATATTTCCAAGTACAGCTGTCAGAAACACAGCAAAGAATGGAAAACCAATCCAGAGATGCATGTTTTCCAGTCCAGGCATCCCCAGAAGAAGAAAAGAGTAAGGATGAAAAGGGTGGAATTAAGTGAGGACATCTTTCTGGAAACTTTTTTTACACTAAAATATGTCATAAACCAAATGCTTTTCATTCATTGAGTGGGCCTCATTCTTTCTTAGTGCACCAACAAATGAAAAAATAATCAGTGAAACTTATTTCATAGCTACTCAAATTACTGCATCATAGAGGCTTAAAAGTACATACAATTTAATGGTCAAATGTTGTCACAAGATTTTGATATACCTTACTAGAGCTATACAAACAAATTCAATATTTTAATTCAACAAATATTGAGTGTCTACCATGTATGTACCAATTTCTATGCTAAGACTTATAGCAGAAAATAAACTAGAGAATGTGTTTTTTCTGGTAAAAATTAGTTAGTGGTGCCATTAGTATCAGTGTCTGTAACAGTTACACAAATCAGTAGTTTAAACTAATAAAATATTGGCAAAATAAAATCATTCCCTTACTACTTTATTTGCACAAAAGATTTCCCTGAAAATATTCTGACATTATTTTATAGTAAAATTGTTTGATCTATGATTAACAAGCAGAAACAGTTTAAACATGATGGAAGCCATTATAAGTTTACATGAGCCACGTTTCTGTGCTGAACATATACAATTAATTCTTTAAAGAAAGCATAAGTGGAGAAAAATGGAACATTATAAGACCATTTATTGTGTGGAGGCATACCAATATTTAAGCCTCCAAATCCATTTTTCATCTTATAGTCATCTTCCAATCTCTTTTTTTCTTGTTGGTATTAAAATCAGATAGTCACCCTACCTTGAGATTTTATTAATGAAATCTCTTCATCTGGATCATCCTTACAGGATAATCTTCTTACTCTGGGTCTTCTGACAGTGAGATGTATAAATTCCTCATTATTTATGATCTGATGGGCCTTGTCATTTTTAAGAGTCTTCCTGCTGATAACTGTCAATGAAGAACCACAGATTTACATATGTGAACATGCACAAACATTAGTGTTCAAGTTTGTAAAACATCAGAAAGCTGTCAGGTAAAGTGAGTTGTTTGTACACACAACTCTTTGGCACTGAACCTATAATTCCTCCTGCTATACTAAGTTGTCACCATGATGTATCACCTTAATAAAGCTAAGCACACTGTGATCAAGAGCTGTTTCTTTTTCCTTCACACATTGGTGTGTGTATGCCTTGGAAGCGTGTACAGCAGCTTGGGTCATGGACACATTTATTTAAAAATCCTAGAAAGCAGAGGTTAATCCCAGGTACAGGAAAATGATAACAAAATTGAGTTAAGATAATTATTCACAGGCAAACAAATTACTAGATTGAGAAAACAGAAGGTGGATTATAAGAAAGAAAAATACCAGTTAGAAAGCTATCCTTAACTTGGTCAGAATGACTATATGTATGGAGTGGTATTTGAAATTGAGAAGATTTATGGAAAAGATGTAGTAGAATCAGATGTCTTCTCTATGGCTCAGGTTTAGCTAACTTAACTGAGCGTACTGTACAGCAATAGCATAATGTTTAGAAACAGACACTAGAAGTTGAATACAATTTCTAGTGGTCATTGCCAAATTGGTTAAACTGTTTCTCCTCTCTAAGACTCTCCATATAGAAAATGAGGCTAAATTACCTGCATTGCAAAATTCTTGTAAGGTATGCCTAATCCAGGATGGATAATCAAAAAAATGTAGTTACAGTTACTGGTTACCCTACTTTTTTTTTTTTTTTTGAGTTGGAGTCTCACTCTGTCACCCAGACTGGAGTGCAGTGGCCACTCCCGGCCACCACAGCCTCCACCTGCTGGGCTCTGGCAATCCTTCCACCTCAGCCTTCCAAGTAGCTGGAACTACAGGCGCGCGCTACCACACCCGGCTAATTTTTTGATTTGTTGTAGAGATGAGGTCTCACTAAGTTGCCCAGGTGGGTCTCAAACCTGCAGGCTCAGGCAATCCACTCACCTCAACCTCCCAAGATGCGGGATTACAGGCTGAGCCACCGAGCCCGGCTACCCTACTATTAGTAATGAGAATATGACAAAGGAGAAGCCATAGAGAACTTGGTTCTAACATATCTAAATAGGCTTTACCATATATTAACCTGATCCTCATTTTATTTGTATATAAATATTGTGTTGGGGCCAGGCTTGTGTAATCCCAGCACTTGGGGAGGTGGAGGCAAGAAGACCACCTTGGGCAACTTGGCAAGACCTCTTTCTACAATAAATAAAAAAATGTAGCCAGGCATGGTGGTGCAGGCCTATGTTTCCAGCTATTTGGAAGACTGAGGCAGAGGGATTGACTAAGCCCAGAAGGATGAGGCTGCAGTGGCCATGATTGTACGACTACCCTCCTGTCTGGGTGAGAGTGAGACTCTGATTCAAAAATAAATAAGTAAATGGATAAATAAATAAATAAATGTTGTGGTAGAACTTACAACATTTATAATCCAGTATATCCGATTACCCTGATCCTAAGACATTTTAACATAAATTGCATTGCACAATTGAAAATTAAACCATTGCAAAATGATTGGGACCTACCTTCTTGTTGGGGAACCATAGAACTTGGCTTGGTTGTGTTTTACTGGTGAGGAATAATTTTGAAATGGCTTAAGGTAAGTTCAATTATTGTTCTCCACCATGACAAACATAGTCTAGGCTAAGTCCATTTACCCAAGTTTTAACTTAGGTTAGAGAGTACTGAAGGAGAAAGAAGAGCAAGAATTGAGAGAGAGGAGAGAGAGAGAGAAACAGAAGACAGAAACTAGATTAGTAAATAGGATCCATGCAGTGAGGAGCTGTAGTGTACAGAAAGAATGATAAGGTGTGACAAGTTATAAGAGCTTCACCGAGAGATTGCTTAAGATGTATAAGAAGAAATAAAGGCAGTAGTTGCTCAAGTATATATAAAGGTATGCCAACACAATTTTAGTCATTTATCTTATCTCTTGCCCACAGTCAGAAAGTTTTCCTTCTCTTATTTTATCACCAATTGCTCTTTTCTTTGTTCTTAACTAGTCACAAATAAGGATCAATATTTCTGAAATTTTTACCTACCAGCAGAAATACCTGGAGAAGTCAGTAAATTTCCTGTAGCATCCTGAACTCTGTTTGCTTAGGAGGAGGTGTTTTGAATTGTGACCACACCCTCCAGAGTGAGATCTTAACAGTATCCTATTTTGGAACACCCTGAGGACAGTGAGATCTGCAAAGCTTTGAGCTCAGTGTGAACATTTTTCAGTAAAATGGAGTGGTACTAACGTCCAAAACCCATGTTCTGATTCTGAAACCAGATTCTCACATTTAAGATTGTCTTATTTCTAGGGGGGAGATTACTATTTTTTTAAATCTTATAAAATTCTTCCTTCTTTCTGGAGTCTCTGACGTGTTTTTTAAAAATGTATATTTATTATAGAGTTGAGCAGTATATGTGAGGATTTACTACATGAGTGTACTGCATGAAAGTGAAGTTTGGGCTTCTAGCTGACCCTCACTCCCCCTGGCACCTTTACTCGATGTGTGCTAAGGTACCCATTGTGTTGCCACATGATACTCACCCTCCAGCCTTCCTCCCTCCTCTAGCAGTGCCCAGTGACTGCTGGCCTCACTCTTGTGCTAATGTGACTAGTGTTCGCTTATGAGTGAGGACATGAGATAATCAGTTCTTTGTTTCTGTGATAGTTTACTTGGTATGATAGTCTTCAATTGCAACCAACTTGCTGCAAAGGCCATGATTTTGTTCTTTATGATTGTGTAATATTCCACTGTGTATATGTACAACATTTTCTTTATTCTACTTTCGATGGGCGACGGGGTTAGTTCCATATTGTTGCTATTGCGAGTAGTGCAACAATAAACATGAGAGTGAAGGTGTCTTTTTTGCAGAGCAATTCATGTTCTTTCAGGTATATTCCCAGGAGAGGGATTTCTGAATCATATAGAAGATCAATTTTTAGTTATTTTTGAAATCACCACACTGCTTTCCATAGAGGTTGAACTACCTTATATTCCTACTGACAGTATAGAAGACTTTCCTTTTCTCCACAGCTGCACCAGCACCTGTTGTTCTTTTACTTATTAATGATAGCCATTCTTACCAGAGTTAGGTAGTATTTCATTGTAGTTTAGAATTCCATTTCTCTGATGATTAGTGAGACTGAGCATGAACAGACATTTCTCAAAAAATAATATACAAGCAGCCAACAGACACATGAGCAAATCTTATAAAATTCTTAAACTATTTTTCCAACAGAATACCTAGAATTAGTTCTGGGCCTTCTCTCCTGAAACCCTCCATACCCCATAGTACATAGGCTAATAACTGTATTAAATATGGGTATATCTTCTTAATGTTGTACAACTACCATGTTGACTTGGTATTTCATATAATTGTGATATTATAAAGAATTATGTTATCATCATTGTGACTCAATATTTAGCATAGTGACACCATCCAAATGTGAAGAAATGTACACAAAATTTGAAACCCACCAAGATTTAACATGCCATTCATCTGTAGATCCCCAGTCACTAATGAAAAGCAGAGATGAAAATCTAGAGGCCAGAGCATAGTTAACTTTGTTATCATTTTTTCACTGACTACTTTAATTTCGTTTATTCTTAACATCCCATGAGTTTGTTATGCCATGTTACTGATGAGGAAGCAGAAATATAGGCGGAAAAGAAGCTCACACAATGCTGCAAAGCTGAGTTTTCAGGCTTTCATTCTGGAAGACCTGTCTATGAGGGTAGGGACTGACCTTGGTCATTCAGAAGTATAAATCAGTTTCATGGCTCATTCACTAATGATTCAACACATATGCATTGATTATCCACTATGTGTCTGTTTTGCTGTTCTCCTGGACATAGTTTCACTGTGAGAATTCTAATTTTTTTAAATTTATTTTTATTTTAAGGGTGTGGGTTACAATTCAGGGTTAGGTATACAAACGTTGACTATGTAGTTACCCTTGTTGATGAGGTATGCTTCTCCCTCCCATAGCAGTTTCCCTCAATTGCCAATCCCACTTCCCTCCCCCAACAATTTCCCACTACCGCCAATCCCTTTCTTATAGTATTATAGCAATTATTCAAGGTCCTCTTATGAGTGAGAACTTATGGCACTCTCTTCTTTTTTTCTGTGACAGACCACTGAGTATGATCGACTCTAAATCCATCCAAGTTGCTGCAAAGTCCAAATGTTTGTCCTTCTTTATGGCTGCATAATATTCCACTGTGTATATGTACCACATTTTTTTATCCAGTCCAGCATCGACATGGGCAACATGGTTGGTTCCATGTTTCGCTATTGTGAATAGAACTGCAACAAACATGTGTATGCAGGTATGTTTTTTATAGAATGATTAGAGTTTCTACAGGTATATTCCCAACAGGGGAATTACCAGGTCATATGGAAGGTCAACTTCTAGTTCTTTCAGAAATCGCCACACTGTCTTCCAAAGAGGTTGCACTGGTTTGTACTTCCCCCAGCAGTGTAGAATCGTTCCTTTTTCTCCACATCCTCGTCAGCATCTGCTGTTGTTTGTTTTATTAATAATGGCCATTCTTAGTGGGGTTAGACAGTATCTCAATGGGGTTTTGATTTGCATTTCTCTGTTGATGAGTGAGGTTGAGAACTTTTTCATATCTGTTGGTTACCTGTATATCTTCTTTTGAGAAGTGTCGATGCATGTCTTTTGCCCACTTTTCAAAAAATATTTTTTTTTATTTTAAAATTGTGGGGTACAGTTAAGGGTTAGGTATATAAATATGCATTGTGCTGGTACCCTTGCTGATGAGGTGTGCCCCCCATCCGCGGACAGATATTGACTACCGTTAATCCCTCCTCCCTTCCCCTCCCTATCCCCCCCATAGTTTCCCGTCACTATCAATCCTTTTCTTATAGTATTATGAGAGATGTTCAAGGATCACTATTTGAGTGAGAACATGTGATACTCAGATCTTTGTTTCTGTGAGAGATCACTCAGTTTTATAGACTATAGTTCCATCCAGACTGCTGCGAAATTCATGATTTTGTTCTTTTTTATGGCTGCATAGTATTCCATCGTGTATATGTACCACATTTTTAAAATCCAGTCCTCTTTTGATGGACAGCATGGTTGGTTCCAGGTTCTTGCTATTGTGAACAATGCTGAGATAAACATATGTGTGCAGGTACCTTTTTTATAGAGTGATTTGAGTTCTTCAGGGTATCTTCCCAGTAGGGGGATTGAGGGGTTAATGGGGCTGTTTGCTTTCTTCCTTTTGGCACATTTGAGTTCCCTGTAGATCCTAGATGTTAGGCCTTTGTCAAATACACAGTTGACAAATTTTTTTTCCCATTCTGTGGGCTGTCTCCCTGCTCTCTTGAGGGTTTCTTTTGCTTTGCAGAAGCTCGTTAGTTTGATGAGGTCCCACTTGTTTATCTTATTTCTTAGGGTGTGGGCATTTAGGGATCTGAATAGGAATTGGTTGCCAGTTACAATTTCCATAAGGGTGTCTTTTGCGTTTTCTAAGATTCTTATAGTTTGAGATTGTACATTCAGGTCTTTGATCGATTTAGAGTTAATTTTTTGGAATGGTAATAGGCAGGAGGCCTGTTTCAACCTTCTGCATCTGGTTAACCAGTTTTCCCAGCACCATTTACTGAATAGGTTCTCCTCTCCCCAGTGGTTGTTGTTGGAGGCTTTGTCAAAGATGAGTTGGTTGAGTCCTTGAGGCTTTGCTTCCGGAATCTGTATCCTGTTCCATTGGTCTATGTGCCTGTTCTTGTACCAATACCAGGCTGTTATGATTATTGTTGCCTTATAGCAAAGTTTGAAGTCTGGAAGTGTGAGTGTGATACCTCCCACTTTATGTTTTTTGTTTTGTTTTTTTCCTGAGAATTGCTTTGGCTATACATGGTCATTTGTGTTTCCACATGAATTTCTGTATAGTCATTTCCAGTTCTGAGAAGAATGATGTTGGTAACTTAACAGGTATTTCATTGAATCTGTAGATTGCCTTTGGTAGGATGGACATTTTTAACAAGGTTGATTCTTCCTATCTGTGTACATATGAATACTATTAAATAGAGTAAGGGACAGAGTTCTTTTCAAATTCTTACTCAGCTATTTACTGCCTGTATGACGTTGGAGAAAATGAATAACAAGGGTAGCTGGTTAAATATGTGACTTTTTATTTTTCAAGTCAATGTATTTCTTCTTTTCTTTTTTTCCCCCATTTTTATTTTAGATTCAGGAAGCGAATGTGCATGCTTGTTCCATGGACATATTGTGTGGTGGTGGGGATTGGGTCTCAGATGGCCTGCTCCCAAATCAGTGAACACTGTACTCCAGAGGTAATTTCTGGATCCTAAACCCCTTTCCTATATCTCCCCCCTTATTGGTATTCCTAGTGCCTATTATTTTCATAGTTGTGGGCATTTAGCTCCCTTGTATAAGTGAGTACATGTGGTGTTTGGTTTTCTGCTTTGGGATCATTTCACTTAAGCTGATGACCTCTACCTCCATTTTTGTTGCTACATAAGACATTATTTCATTCCTTTTTATGGCTGCATAGTCTTTCATGATGTGTATATACTACATTTTCTTTATCCAGTCAATTACTGATGGGCACTTAGATTGGTTCCATGATTTTGCAATTTTGAATAGGGCTACAACAAACATGTACAGGTGTCTTTTTTATATATTGATTCCTTTTTCTTTGTGTAGATCCCTAGTAGTAGGATGACTGGGACAAATGTTAGTTAAATTTTTAGTTATTTGGGAAATCTCCATACTGTTTTTCAAAGAGGTAGAACCAATTTAAAATCCCATCAATTTTGAATGAACCTTCCGTTTTCTCCACAACCACACCAGCATCTGTTGTTTATTAACTTTCTAATAATAGCCACTGTGGCTGGTATGAGGTAATATCTCATTGTGGTTTTAAGTTGCATTTATCTGAAGATTATTGATGTCAAGATCTTTATTCTTCCTTTTTCTTAACATATTTTTTATTTTAAAATTGTGGGGTACAGTTAAGGGTTAGGAATACAAATATGCATTGTGCAGGTACCCTTGTTGATGAGGTTTGTCCCACCCCAGACAGATATCGACTACCTTAATCCCACTTCCCTTTCCCTCCCTCCTCCCCCATAGTTTCCCAGCACTGTCAATCTTTTTCTTATAGTATTACGGTAGTCGTTCAAGGTCCACGTATGAGTGAGAACATGTGATACTCAGATTTTTGTTTCTGTGAGAGATCACTCAGTATTATGAACTCCAATTCCATCCAGGTTGCTGCGAAATTCATGATTTTGCTCTTTTTTTATGGCTGCGTGATATTCCATATGACCCTGCAATCCCCCTACTGGGAATATACCCCGAAGAACTCAAATCACTCTATAAAAAAGACACCTGGACACGTATGTTTATTGCAGCATTGTTCACAATAGCAAGATCATGGAACCAACCATGTTGTCCATCAAAAGAAGACTAGATTTTAAAAATGTGGTACATATACACAATGGAATATTACACAGTCATGAAAAAGAGATCTTTTTTCATATGTTTGTTGGCTGCTTGTGTGCCTTCTTTTGAGAAGTGTCTGTGTCCTGTCCCACTTTTTGATGGGATTATTTGTTTTTATCATGTTGAGTTGTTTGAGTTCATTGTAGATCCTGGATATTAGCCCTTGCTATGAGGTGTAATTTGCAAATAATTTCTCCCATTCAGTAGATATTCTGTTCACTCTGTTGATTATTTCTTTGCTGTGCAGAAGCTGGTCCCGTTGCCTAGTTTTGTTTTTGTTGCAATTGCTTTTGGAGTCTTCATTATAAATTTTTTTCCTAGGTCAATGTCTGGAAGAGTATTTCCTAGGTTTTCTCCTGGATTTTTATAGTTTCAGGTCTTACATTTAAGTCTTTAATCTATCTTGAGTTAATTTTTGTATGTGGTAAGGGAGAGATGACCAGTTTCATTCTTCTACATATGGGTAGTCAATTTTCCCAGTACCATTCATTGAATAGAGTATCCTTTCCTCCATTGCTGATTTTTGTAGGCTTTATTGAAGATCAGCCATTTACAATTTATATGCGTGTAGGTATGTGGTTTTACTTCTTGACTTTCAATTATGTTCCAGAGAACTATCTGCATATTTTTGTACCAGTATCATGCTGTTTTAGTTACTATAACCTTATAGAATAATTTGAAGTCAAGCAGTTCACAATTGTTCTTTTTTCTTGAATTGCTTTGGTTATTCATGCTCTTTTTTGGTTCCATATAAACTTGAAGATTGTTTTTTCTAGTTCTGTGAAGAACGAAGTTGGTATTTTGATCAGGATTGCATTGAATTTGTAGATTGCTTTGGGCAATATAGTTATTTGTACAATACTGATTATTCCAATACATGAACATAGAATGTTCTTTCATTTGTTTATGCTGTGTAGGATTTCATCAATCAGTTTTTTTGTAGTTCTCTTTGTGGAGATCTTGCACCTATTTAGTTAAGTGTATTCCTAGATATTTTATTTATTTATTTATTTATTGACAAGTATGAATAGGATAGTGTTTTCAATGTTGTTCTTGGCTTGAGAATTGTTTGTGTATGGGAACAAAACTTTGTACATTGATTTGTGTATTCTGAGGTTTTACTGAAGTCTTTTACCAGGTCTAGTGGCTTCTTGGCATAATCTATGGATTTTTTAGGTATACAATCACATGGAATAGTTTGGCTGATGCTTTTTTCCTTCTGCTGGCTTTAGATCTTGTTTTGCTAGTTCCTTGAAATGCAAGGTTGATTTCTGATTTCTGCATTTTTGACATAGGCATTTAATGTTATAAACTTTCCTCTCAGAACACTTTCTGTTGTGTCTGAGAGATTTTGGTATGTTGTATTACTATTTTCATTTGTTGAACAAATTTTTTGAATTCTGCCTTAATTTCACTGTTTATCCAAAGGCCATTCCAGAACAAGTTGTGTAGTTTTCATGTAGTGTGCACTCTAGGGAGCTCCTCTTAGTTCCTATTTCTAATTTTATATCACTATGGTCTGAGAAGATGCTTGGTGTGATTTTTAATGTTTTTAAATTTATTAATACTTGTTTTATGTTCTATGGCCAAGTATATGATCTATTTTTGAGAGGGTTCTATGCAGAGATGAGAAGAATATATATATTATGCAATTGTTAGGTGGAAAGTTCTATAGATGTCTGATAGGTTCATTTGGTTTATAGTACAGTTTAGATCTTGTGTTTGTTAATGTTTTGCTTTAGTGATCTGTTTAGTGATATTGTTGGGTTGATGAAGTCACCCACTACTGTGGTATTGTCATCAATATGTTTTCTAAGGTCAAGTAGTGTTTGTTTCACGAATTTGGGTGCTCTGGTGTTCTGTGTGAATATGTTTAAGATGGTGAAATCTTTTTGCCAATTTGCACTCTTTGGTGTTATATAATTATTATGTTATGTCTTTTTCCATTCTTTTTCTTTTCTTTTTAACTGTTTTTGGTTTAATACCTGAGCTAGCTGATATAAGGATAGCTATTCATGCTTGTTTTTGTTTTGCTTGTTTTGTTTTCCATTAGCCTGATATATCTTTTTCCACCCATTTACTTTGAGTCTGTGACTTCCTTTGGTCAGTAGACGGCATGTAGTGGAGCCTTGTTTTTTTAATCTAGTTTGCCACTCTTGTTCCTTTAAGTGGGACATTTAGATCATTTGTGTTCAAGGTTAGTATTGCTATGTGAGATTGTTTCTGCCATTGTGTTATAAGCTAGCTGCCATGAGGATTTGAATGTGGAGCTGCTTTCAAAGTTCTGTGATCTTTGTACTTAAGGGATCTTTTATGATAAGAGTCATCACTTCTTTTTCATGTGTAAAATTATTTTGAGTATCTCTTGTAGAGCCAGTTTATTGGTGACAAATTCCCTTAGTGTCTGTTTGTCTGGGAAGGACTTTATTTCCTCTTTGTTTATGAAGCATAGATTGACTGGACATAAGATTCTTTGGTTATTTTTTTTCCCATTAAGGTTAAAAATATGCCTCCATTATTTTCTGACTTGTAGGGTTTCTGCTGAGAAGTCTGCTGTTTGTCTAATGTCCGTTCCTTTATAAGTAATTTGGCACTTTTCTCTTGCTGCTCTTAGGATATTATCTTTCTTTTTTTTTTTTTTTTGAGTTGGAGTCTCACTCTGTCACCCAGACTGGAGTACAGTGGCCGCTCCCGGCCACCGCAGCCTCAACTTGCTGGGTTCCGGCGATCCTTCCACCTCAGCTTTCCCAGTAGCCAGAATTACAGGCATGCGCTACCACGCCCGGCTGATTTTTTGATTTATTGTAGAGATGAGGTCTCGCTGCCCAGGCGGGTCTCAAACCCATGGACTCAGGCAATCCACTCACATCAGCCTCCCAAAGGCACAGGATTACAGGCTGAGCCACCGAGCTCAGCTACGATATTATCTTTCACATCAAAAGGAGAATCTGACAACTCTATGCCTTGGTGAGATTCCTCTTGGGATATATCTTACAGGAGTTCTTTGAGTTTCTTTTATCTGGATGTGCAGGTCTCTTTCAAGACCAGGAGAATTTCTTGAATTTTATATGCAAATATATTTTCCATACTTTCAACTTTACCTTCTTCTCCCTCTGGAATGCCAATGAATTGTAGGTTTGGTCAATCGACATAATTCCATATTTCTCTTAGGCTTTGCTCATTCCTTTAAATTATTTTTTCTTTATTTCTATCTGCCTGGATTAGTTTGAAAACCTGTCATCCACTTCTCAGCTGCTTTCTTCCACTAGGTCTGGCCTACCGCTATAGTTATGTACTGAGTTTTGTATCTCCATTATTGAGTTTTTTAGCTCTTTTATTTTTAATGTCAGTCTCTCCTTTCACCTCCTGAATTGTTCTGCTAATTTCTTTGTGCTGTTTATCAGCCTTATCTTGCATCTTATAGATATTTTTTATAATCAGTATTCTGAATTTGCTTTCTGGAATTTAAGAAACTTCATTTTGGTTAGGATCTGTTGTTGAAGAATCTGTGTGCCTCATTGGAGGGGTAACACTCTGTTTTTTCAAACTTTCAGAGTTGTCTTTCTGGTTCTTTTTCATATGGTTGAATTATGGTTGCTGATCTTTATGAGTTTCTTTGCTACAGATAGCTTGTGTATGTAGGTTTACCCAAGTGTCGGTTATAATAGCAAAGTAATTGGGTTGTGAGTTGGTCCACTGCCTTCTCTGAATCTGGAATGCCAGGAGTCTGGAGATGCTTAACTTGGCCCTTGGTAGTGTGTGCTGGTGTCTGCAGATTACCTGTTGTGTTGTATCTTTTAAATTCCATGCCAGTAAGTGGTTTGTAGTGGTGAGAACTGATTAATGTCTATGTGGAAAGGTATTTATTTTCTTTATTTACTAGAGCAAGCATTTTGTTATCTCATCATTAAACTGGTCTATAGAGTGTGTTGTGATCTGAGCTCAAATTTCAACCCTGGGGAAGGAAGAACCCACATGAGCAAGGTTGTACTAAGCAGGCCCACCTATAGATTCACTGTTGTCAGACTTAGGCACCTGCTACAAGGCAGGGTCTGTTGTGCTGCCTCTGAGTACCTTTAGGTGATATGCCTCAGCAAGTTCCTAAGGAATCTCCATTGCTTTAAGTTCACTGCTCAGGAAGGGGAGGATGGTGTATACTCTTAAGAGGAGTGAAAGCTCCATAACTGGATATATGTCTGAACACTGCAGAGACAGAATCACAGCACAAAGAACTCTACCCTTAGGAGAGGGGTCGCTCAGGCCCCTACTCTAGGTGATTGGTTGTGTAGGGTGTGGAGAGCAGGGGACCTCTTTGCACAAATATTGGTGCCCAAGGAGGGTAAGGTGGCCTAGGCTACTAATCCAGGAGTGTAGAAATGGAGAAAATGGGGACTATCTGATTCTTTTTACCGGAAGTAGGGTGTGGCATACTTTTTCAACAGACCACAGAGGAAGGCTATGACCACCTGCAATGACACCTGCAGCCCGATTCTGGGTCACAGAGTTGACCTTGGCCTCACTCCCTAGGAGAAACCCTAGGATCAGGAACTGTTCTACTTCTCAGGCTGCTGATTCGAATGCAGAAGTTTGAGGTCCCTCCTGTTGATTTCCTGCCACTTACTCAATTGTATAGCAGTAGGAGCATTCTTTTTCCTTAGTATTACTTGGTCTCACTACCCCAACTAATCTGGGAGGGTAGCTGGCACTCTTAGCAATGGTGCCAGCTGAACAGTTCCAGACTGCAAAATTGATGTTGGCCATGAGACCTACTGTTTATGAGAAGCTGCTCTACATCCTTCTGCTTAGGATGCAAGTTCCAAAGTATGGGTGGGAGACACTTGTTAAGCTCCTGTCATTTAGCCTGCTAGTCTAGATGTTCTTTGTTATTGCTGGGTCCCTTGCCACAACTACCCAGAGGAGAGGGACTAGACTGGATACCCGGGAATTGACGTACAAAGACTGATTCCAGGTCGCAGACCTGACCCTGGCAATCTGTCTCTCTTTCTAGGAGAAAAGGGTTTCTTTTGGGGGGTTCCATAACTGCCTCCAGCCTGTGGTTGGGCCCAGCCCAAGTTTAGCTCCAAATTCTGTGGAGATCTCCAAGCTCCCTTCGTTGGTGTAGCTCTGCGGACTCCTCCCCCACTGCAAGAGAGTAGCCTTGTCTCTGGGCTGAAACCAAAATGACTGAAGCTGTGGCTGTTGTTGATACTGGTGAAAAGGTAAAAACTGATGTCTTCTTCACTGACCCAGATTTGGGAGAACACTTACATCTTTACTGGGTATCTTTCTATCTCACCAGCTCTCAGCCTCATCCTGACATAGCTCTAGGACCTGGGAGAAATGAGGTGCTCTCCCATGGACTGGGATAAGCAAATCCCAAATTGAAAGTTAAGTCTCAGAGGGGAGTTTTCAGTCCCATCTTCTCCTCTCTGAGATCTGGCGTACCCATTGTCATTCCAAAGAATATTCATTTTCCTTGTTGAATTGAGGTTCACTATGTTGATCTTTCCAGACTGTATCACAATGTTCCCATAGATAAGACACATTTGAAAGTCTCTAAACTGCTGTTTTGAAAAAAAACAAAAAAGCTCCCCAAATCTCATGACCTTTATTAATTTATTGTTCAGTATTTCTTGTCCTAGCAATCAATGCCATTAATAAAACATACGATACCACTCATTTTTTCACTGTTTTATTGTTCCATTTTACATTTTTTATTACTTCCAAAAAGAGACACATGCTTTTCCCTGTCTTCAAAGGAACTTTTTTCTCTCTTTCTTTAGAAAGCATGTTTATTTTTGATGTTTAAAATTTCATTGCTAGGCGCAGTGGCTCAAGACTGTAATCCCAGCACTTTGGGAGGCCGAAGCAAGAGTATTGCCTGAGCTCAAGGGTTCAAGACCAACCTGGGCAACATGGTGAGACCTCATCTCTACAAAAATCGAAAAGTTAGTCGGGTGTGATGGTGCATGCCTGTAGCTCCAGCTACTTGGAAGGCTGAGATGGAAGGATCGCCTGAGCCCAGTAGGTCAAAGAAGGCTACGGTGGCCATGAGTGTGCCACTGCACTCCAGCCTGGGTGACAGAGTAAGATTCCAGCTCACAAAATAAAGTAAAATAAAATAAAATAAATTGTTGTTATATTAAATCACATTTATCTCTTTTAAAATTCAGTTTCGATGGGCAACATGGTTGGTTCCAATTTTAAATGAAGATCTACTGTGGGTATGGGTAAAGTTCTATCAGATAGTACTGCATGCAGCAGAAAAATCTTTCATAAAAGGAAAAGTTAATTGGTTGACAAACTTAAATCATTGTCTTATTTTGCAAAATTGTAACAGCTACTTCAGCCTTCAGTAACCACGGCCCTACCCTGGTCAGCAGACATCAACACTGAGGCAAAATCCTTCATCAGCAAAAGATTACAACTTGCTGAAGGCTCAGATGACCTTTAGTATTTTTAGCAATAAAGTATGTTTAAATTAAGACAGGCACATTGCTTTTTTAAAATATATAATGCAATTGCACACTTAAGAGACTGTGGCATGGTGTAAACATAACTTTCAGATGTACTCGTTTCATGATCCATTTTCTGTTGCTTGTAACAGAGTACCTGAAAATGAGTAATTTATAAATAACAGAAATGTATTTCTTTCTTTTCTTTTCTTCTTCTCTCTCTCTCTCTCTTTCTTTCTTTCTTTTTTTCTTTTTTTTGAGTAAGGGTTTCACTCTGACACCCAGGTTGGAGTGCAGTGGCCACTGTATTTACTGCCACTGCAGTCTCAACCTGCTGGGTTCAGGCGAACCTTCTGACTTAGCTTTCCACGTAGCTCAAATTATAGGCATGTGCTACCAGGCCTGGCTAATTTTTTTGATTTATTGTAGAGACAAAGTCTCACCAAGTTGTCCAGGCTGGTATCAAATCCCTGGGCTCAGGCAATCCTCTAGCCTCTGCCTCTCAAAGTGCTGGCATTACAGGCGTGAGCCACCACACCCAGCTAGAAACTTACTTCTTACAATTATGTAGGCTGAACTGGCCAAGGTTGAGGGGTCACATCTGGTAAGAGCCTTCTTGCTGGTGGAGGTTCTCTGCAGAGTCTTGTGAAAGAGCAAGATCTCACATGGCAAGGGAGCTGAGTGTGCTAGTTCAAATTTCTCTTTTTATAAAGCCACCAGCCACTCTCCCATAATAACCTATCAGTTTAACCTGCTAGTCCCTTAATACATTAGTCAATAAATTGATTAATATATTCATGAAGACAAAACTTTTATGATCTAATCATCTCTTAAAGTTGCCAACTCTCAATACTAAATACTCAATACTCATACTCAAAATTCAATACTGGGGGTTTACTTTCAATACGAGTTGGGGGGGGACAAACATTCAAACCATAATAACTGAAACAAAATGTGTGTGACTCAGGTTATTGTGACACTCACTTTATTACAGTGGTCTGGAACTGAATCTGTGATATCTCTGACGTATGCTTGTATTTAACTTGCACATTTTCAGAAATTTACATTTAAGGTTTGTGTGATATAACTAAAAGATAAAAGAGTCAGATGAAGCATTTAACTTTATATTTTTAAGCCTGTGCTTAATATCTTATCCCTTGTATCCTTTGTATTGTTTAAGATGTCTGACAAAATGTGAAATAAAGAGAAAATTTATAAAAGATAATAAATTTTCCATTCAATATAATGTTATTCTAGTGATAATCAGAAATTTATGTATAATTTGACTAAAAAATGAGGGATAAAAATTTTCAATTAATAATAGCATTCACACCAAATACCTGTATAGACTTAGTGGTGTGAGCGATTTCACAATACAGTTTGTATGGGTACAAGATTTATGATGAGGGTGCTGTAAATTGAATTTTATAATAATACAAGCTATTTTTATTAACCACTTATGTGTGCCAAGCACTGTATTTAAGTGTATTATGTTTACAACATAAATTATTCATTAATAATATCATATTTTGTAGAAACTGTTATAGCCCTTGATTTTTCAGGTGACGAAACTGAGACATGGAGATTATTGCATAACCCTCAAGATGACACAGTTGGTACATGAGAAATTCACCATTCACTTTGAAGCAAGCAATTCCACAATTAGATTTTCACTACCTGTATCTATGGCCTTTGTAACATAGATATACAAAAATTGGCAAAGGAGAAAATATAGAGAAAAAAAATCTTGTACAGAGAGCAGTGTGACCAAAGGTTCATAGATCTGAATCCAGAGGTTAAGCATTCAATGAGCCTAGAACCTGTAGTCAGTGAAAAGGAATAGGAGAGATAAACCTGAAGATAAAGTGCACAATGCCAAGTTGTCATGCATTAACTTAGGTATTTAATATGGATCAACTACAATTTTTATCTAAAAAAGTAATAATCCATTGAATTTGACTGTAAAATTTCACTTAGAGGGATATAAAATGTATCTCTTTGTATGCCCTGTATAAATGAAAATACTGGGCTGTTTTTGCCCACACCTCTGCGCATTTCTGTATTCAAGTTTCTATCCACGTCACTTTTCTTGGGCTGACATTCTCCTAGATAAGAGTCTAGATGTTTTGTCTGCAGTCTTAGAAGATTCAGTCCCATGGTGCCAATTATAGACGAAGATCAAATTAACTCAGTTTTCTCAAGGCAGCTAGAGCCTTGATATAAAACTGTTCTCATTGGACCGTGTAACACTGACAAGGACATAGAGTTGTGCTACATGATATTCTTCTTGAGTCTATTTCTGTAGAAGAATAAAACCGGAGAATTTTCTCACGACTTAGACTGTATTACATTCAAATGAATGAGGAATGATCAAAGGTGGCTTAGAATGCTGCAATGAATATTCCTCAGGTAGGGCAGTTTTTGAATCTGACAGAAGGATAAAAGTCTTTTGTCATTCTTAACTGGAGACTGAATAACCCAAAACATCTTTAGACAAACAAAGGAATTTAAATATGTACTACAAAGTAGTTTCTTGATAAAATATATTTCTACCTTTCTTACAGGTTGTGTGAAATAAGATAGACTTTTGTGGAACTGTTTAAGTCTGAGGTGAGCAGTGGCATATTGCTGAGACTGTGCTTCCAGAGGTGACCACAGGATGGGTAACAGGATGTCCAGAGGGCTTCTTCTTCACCACAGTCCTTTCACTGGGCAACATCTTTTACCTGTACATATCAGTACACAAACACTCATGCACACACACACACACACACACACACACACACACACACACACACACACAAACACACACCCTAAGGAAATCGTGACAAAATACACCTTGTTTATTTTGTCTCTCTCATTTCGTTTTCTCTCTCTCTTTATCTCTCTATCTCTCTCCTTTGAATGGATATGATATTTGTATTTTATTTTTCCTTGATATATTTCCCAACTTGATATATTGGCAGAAATATGGAGGTATATAAGTGATATAACAGGAGTCTCTGCTACAAGTGAGAGGCCTGCAGAAGTTCTATTTATTATATTATCATTTTATTATTATTAGCACTATATGTGCTAGTTCTGTAGCAGGGGTAAAGGCAGCAAGCATTCTCAGAGGAACTGACATAGAATGAAGAAGAATGGAGCTTTTAAATACATGAGAATCCACCACCACCATAATACTTCAAAATGAACTGTCAGGAAATGGATTGATATTGGGAAAATAATTTTCATAGGTACAAGTGTTCAGGCTTATTTATTTATTTTCCTCTGAGATCTTTCTTGTGTGAGGGAGGTACGCTACCCAGCCTGTGTTTGCTCCTGATAGGCATCCCAGAGTCGCTGTGTTTTTGTTATATTTTTATCTCGAATTTTCTCTTTCTCATTTTTTATAGGATATTAGGCTTGTTCCTGACAATTTCACTGTATCAAAAAATGATTAATGAATCATTTGAAGAACTTTAGCAATATCCAATTGCAGACATGTATCGAATCTCTGAGCCTGTTACTTTACTTTCTAATATGTCTGTCTCCTTTTGAATTATGTTTGCATTTCCCGTGCGTGCAACCTTAACTTTTCATGTGTCCCTCTTTAATCCAGGGAATCACAAAGGATACAAGGCATACTAAAATATTCCATTCTTAATATCAAATTCTATGTCATGGAATTCTGAAAATTTTAATGCAAAAGGTTTACATTATATTATAATTATATAAAGATTCAATTTTTTAGATGGATCTATTCAAATCTATTATCTCATTTAGATTACAAAATATATCAACAGGATCATGTAACTAGCAAATCTTTTTATTTTTTTTTCCTTTACATCTACTGAATGAAACACTCATCTAGTAATTTTCATTCCAAACTATTATTCAACTTTGTTCTTCTCTCCCCTGGTCCCTCTTCTAGGAGTGGCAACAGTCATTTGGAAGGATATTTTATTATAACAGGAGCTTTTTTCACCCAGCAACATTTTTCCTTGTTGGAATCCCAGGTCTGGAAGACATCCATGTCTGGATCTCCCTGCCTTTCTTCTCTGTTTATCTTGTGGCTTTGTTGGGCAATGTCACCATTCTGCTAGTCATCAAGGCAGAGCAGACCCTCCGGGAGCTCATGTTCTATTTCTTGACCATTCTTTCAACAATTGATTTGGCTCTTTCTACAACCTCTGTGCCCCGCATGCTGGGTATCTTCTAGTTTGATGCTCATGAGATTAACTTTGGAACTTGTGTGGCCCGATGTTTCTGATCCATGCTTTTACTGGCATGGAGGCTGAGGTGTTATTGGCCATGGCCTTTGACTGTTATGTGGCAATCTGTGCTCCACTCCACTACACGACTATTTTGACATCCCGGGTCCTGGAAGGCATTAGCGGGTGCACTGTAATTCGTCCAGTTTTGCTTACACTTCCCATGATCTATCTTATCTACCACTTACCATTTTGTCAGGCTCATATCATAGCCCATTCCTACTGTGAGCACATGGGCATTGCAAAATTGTCCTGTGGAAACATCCGTATCAATGCTATCTATGGGGTTTTTGTAGTTTCTTTCTTTGTCTTGAACCTGGTCCTTATTGGCATCTCATATGTTTATATTCTCCATGCTGTTTTTAGCCTTCCATCTCAGGATGCTTTCTTGAAAGCTCTAAGCACGTGTGGCTCTCATGTTGCAGTCATCTGTGTTTTCTATATACCCTCTGTCTTTTCTTTCCTTACTCACTGGTTTGGACACAACATACCACGCTTTATCCACATTCTTATTGTCAATCTTTATTTGGTTATCCCACCTTCTCTCAACCCCATCATTTATGGTGTGAGAACAAAACAGATATGAGAGCAAGTGCTCCATGTGTTTAACAAAAAAATGAGACTGTTACTGTGTTCTTTTACTAAGGATTTTGATTCTTCTAGGAAGACTCAAGTCTCATATATTCTTGCTTTAGGAAAAACTCGTGGTCCTTATCTTATTTTTGTCAATTTCCAATACAAACTGCTTTATTCCTGGCTGCTGATGAATGGAGCTTAAGATTGTTGGAAATTAATGAGCTATCCTTGAAGGGATATCCTGGGACGGAGCTGTGTGACTTCTGCCTGTATAACCTCTTGCAGAGCCTTGCAAGGCTGCTGCTTTTCTGGAAAAGAAGTGTACACGTTGTATCTTTTGTGATCTGTCATTAGAGATATGTGCCACGGGAAATTTGATCCCATAAGCTATTTCTTTTATTCCTTTACTCTTTCTCTCCATGTTTCCTTTTTCCTTACTTGTTTTTATCTTTTCCTCTTCCTTTTATTTTTCTTTCTCTCATAATTATTCATTGATATATACATGCATTTGATTATTTCTTTAGTTTACATTCATTTAATGCCTGACTCCGTGGAGTTTGCATTTGGTGGGCTTTTATAAAGTCAAGTTCGTGGGTTCAGAACAATCATTGCCAATCTGTAGCTTTTGTCTTTTCTTTTTTTTAGAAAGCAGGATTTATTAAGAGGACAGAAAAGCACACATAGTGGGAGGTGACCTGAGGGGGTTGCCCCAAATCTGTAGCTTTAAGTAGAATCATTTGCCAAATGCATTAGACTCAATGCAATACCTGAAACAAGCACACAATTTCAAGACAATTTCTCATTAATACCAACATAGCTTATCACGGATTGCCTCTCTGTCTTCAGGCCTATAGCATAAGCAGACATGTAGTCTTATTGTAATCTAGTTACTTATAGTATTTCTATTTATGTGGTATATGTTGGCCTTTGCCTTTCTTTTTATCCAGTTTTGTTTTCTCAATTTACTTTAACCCTAAAATACTCCATTCTAAAATCTGTAGCCTCTCTATCCATGGCCTACCTCTCATTCTCCCACAGACATTAATGCAGGCTGTTATACCAAGCTCTATGTAGCCACATTTCACATGAGATTAAAGGCTTTCAACTGATTTATTAAGATTTTCAAAGACCAAGCAATTAATGACATTTTGTATCATCAAACTTGCCACATCACTTTTAAAAATTGTACTCACTTTATTTTTTTCAGGTTATTTTGAAAATAAACTAAAACAAAAATATAAAAATGTCTTTGTTCCTACAACCTCAAATTCATAACCTTTTATATTACACTTATCTCAAAGATAATGCTTTAATTAAATATACACAGCATTAAAGTTAAAATCACCTTTATACTTCCCTGACATGTTTCTATCCCATTTTTCTAGTGACAAACTCTAGCATTTATTTTTTCTGATTTCACAGTACAAACTTTTAGTTTTACGGTCAGTCGCAGTACTTATGTGTGATCATTTGGCTTTAATTTATATAGATTATAGTACTTTTGTAACATTCATTTCATTTATGTATTCATCTTCTAATAGATCATTCATCTTGTTTTTTAATAAGAAAATATGCTTCACATCCTTTTCTATATTTCTGTGAACATTTTAAGTTAATTTATCTAGGATTTATGCTTAAGTAGAGTCATTAGCTATCAGGTTTCTAATAATTCAGAATATAGCTTTTCTTTTTGATCATTGTTATTTTATATACTTTCTAATTTTATGTTCCCTGTTACTCTCTTTTTTTCTCTTTTATACTAAAAAAAATTAATTTAGCTTCTCCTGAAAAAATCCTTTCCCCAACTGATGTTTGAAGATGGTGTATTCTATATCTCTTCTACTGAATATTATAAATTTATTAAAATTGTAATTTTCCTTATTTTATCTTTTTGTTTTGTAACAAAACCAACTGAAATTTTCAATTTAAAACTTTTATACATCGAAGGACACTATTAATATATTGAAAATTCAACCATGTAAGTGTAAATTAGTACAGCCATTATGAAAAAAAGCATGTAATATTTTCAAAATATTAAAAATAATCCTGCTTATGAGAATATACAACAAAGGAAATTAAATTATAATGTCAAAGATATATCTGTATTCCCATTTTATTGCAGTATTTACACAATAGCCAATATATGGAATCAACCTAAGTGTCCACCTATGAATGAATGGACAAAGAGAATATGGTAAAGAAAATGTGTTATATATACACAATGAAATACTATTCAGTCATTAAAAAGAATAACATTCTGTCATTTGATGATAAATAAACTCAAAGACATTGCATTAAGAAAAATAAGCCAGGCACAGAAAGACAAATTCTGTATCATCTCACTTATATGTGAAGTCTAAAATAGTTGAACTCAAAGAGGCAGACAGCAGAATGGTTATTGCCAGAAACTGAGGATAAGGGTGGGACGATGGTCACTATGTTGCACAGTAGATCTCTTGAATTTATTACCCCTATCTAAATGAAATTTTGACCAATATTATCCCAACTCCTACCAGCAAACTTTCCAGACCGTGGTAACCACATTCTACACTGTAGCTTTATGAGGTAAACATTTTTTATATTCTACAAATGAATAAGAATGCAGTATTTGTATTTCTGTACCTGGCTTATTTAACTCAACATAATGTTCTTCAGGTTCGTTCATGTTGTTGTAAATAGAAGTTTGTTTTTTTATATGGCTGAATAGTTTCCATTGTGTATATAAACCACATTTTGTTTACCCATTCATCCCCTGGTTGTGGCAATAATGATTCCCCAGGTGTCACAGGTGTCAGAATTTCTCAAATTTAACAAACAAAATTTGTAAATACCATTGTATTATACCGTGTAAAAAACTATTATGAATTTTAAAAACTCAACTTAAAATAACAGAAAGAAAGCAATGTCAAATAGACAACAGCTGAGATCACTTTGTGCCAACAGTGCTGTACTACTAGAAATAGTAAAAGGAGGTGCTCTGGATTAAAGATATATTCCATGGGCAGATACAGGATTGTAGGAAGAGATGACAGGTATTTTTTAAAGTCAAAATAGAAAATAGCTATATTTAAATTCGTAACTAGGAAAAAACCTATTTATTTGAGAAAGTGAAGATGTAATAAATGCAGTTATTACCAAATTCCTTCAAAGACTGACAATCCACATAAAGATAGGAATCATCTTCTTACTATTCCCAAATTCTCCTCACTACTGAGCTCCCTAAGGAATTTTCAATCAAATGTGTATCATATTTGAGACCCATCCATACTATTGAAATTTAGAAATTAGAGTTTCAAAATCCCAATGCTGGGGTGTACTTATGCACAAAAATGTTTGAGAAAAAGTTATCTTTGAGATAGATGTTTACCGTGATTGCTCTGGTATATATTTTTAAAGAGATGTAATTCCAATTTGGAGGTACTAAATGTTTGTGTATCGTGGCATATGTTTGATTGAAGTAAGTGCATATTAGCCCAGTCCCTGTGAGAGTCAAAGGTAAAATATCCATTTGACTGTTTTCTTTTTAGTAAGTCTTATATGTCCAATAGAATACCCCAAAACACTTAATGTCAATAGTCTTGGCTGGTCAGTATTGATCCAACTATTATTTACAAAGCTTGATTCTGGAAATCAATACTTTTTATGTTGAAATGATTTTAAATAATCACAAAAAATGTTACCATAGTACCTAGAATTCCAATGTATGCCTTCAAGCAGATCATTGAAGAAAAAGGAGTAGCCCTGAATTTATCACTGTATTACCTATCCATTTGAGGAGTGGGTATTTGCTTTTCCCCCAGACATTAAAGGAAATGATTCTAATTAGAACATCGTGATCAATTTTTAAAGTTAGAATAATGCTTTAATTATTTTTTTGGATTTGTATTGAGATAATTATGGATTCACTTGCAGTTGTAATAATCAGGGATTTTTTTGTATGCTTGTTCAGTTTCTCCCAATGATAATAATTTGCAGAAATATAAGAATAAAAATTTTGAAATTGACATAATTCATCTGAGTTTTTTTGTTCAGATTTTCCCAGTTTGTGTGTGTGTGTGTGGGTGTGTGTGTGTGTGTGTGAATGCACGTGCATACACACACACGAGAGTGTACAAAGTTCTATGGAGTTTTGTTGTCTGTCTAGATTGTGTATCTACCACTATAGTTTCATAATATGACGAGTTCCAAAAACACAAAGATTCCTCTTATTGTTCTTTTATAGTCACCCCCATAATCATCCCTCATTCCTACCACTGGCACTTACTAGCCTGTCATGCTTTTCCAATTTTCTTCTTTGGAAAAATATTATATAAATGGAATCACACATTATGTAACTTTGGGGCAGCAATCTTGTCAATCAGTATAATTTTGCAGAAATTTATCCAAACTGTATGTACCAATAATTCACGCATTTTTATTGACGTGTCAGTATGCCATAGTACATATAAGTCATAATAAGTATTCACCTAATGAAGGACATTTGTGCTAATTCCAGTTTCTATCAAATGAAGTTGCTGTGATTATTCTTGTACTGGCTTTTGTGTAAACATGTTTTTATTTCTCTCAGATAAATGCCCAAGTGTGTCGCTACTGGATCATACGGTAACTGTACATACAGTTTTATAACAAACTGCAAACTGCTTTTCAAAGTGTCTGTAATGTTTTACCTTCTTACAAGCAATGTATTTGAGATCCTAATTCTTTTCGTACTAACTAAAATTTGGAATTGCCATTTTGTGTTACCTATTCAGACAGATGTAGAATGATTGATATCTGAGTTTTAAATATGTATTTCCTTGAAGAATAATGATATCGAACAACTTCTGTTATGCTTATTTGCCATCTATTTATCTTCTTCACAGTATGTTCTTCTGTTTATTTTGCTGTTACCTTTTGATACCATCTTATAATTGTCAGCATCAGGTTGTGTAGCCATTTTAAGTTTATATATGCTTATTTCATTTGCTAATAGTATTGCACTTTTAATTTTGGCTTCTATGTGTTTAGTATTGGAAAATGCAAATGTAGTTAATTTTTATGTGTTTGTTTTAATTCCTTGAGATTTTCTATGTAGACAATCATATCTTCTGCAAATAGAGATAGTTTCACTTGCTTTTCCATTTATATGTATTTCATGTCATTTACTGGCCTTACTACACTGGCTAGAATTTCAGTACTTTGTTGAATAAAATCTGAATAGGATTATGACAGTGGACACACCTTGTCCTCCCTATCTTAGGCAATGGTGTCCTTTTCCTCACCATTAAGTATAATGTTGTCTTCAGTTTTTTTGTGTGTGTTTGTTGCTGTATTGTAGTTATTCTTTATCATGTTAAGAAGGTTTTTTCTCTACTGTGAGTCTGCGAATAATTCTTATCATGAGTGGGTGTTTCATTTTGCCAATTTTTTACTACATCAACAATGCAATCATATACATTTTTCTTTTTGTATCAGTCGATTTGGTGAACTAATTATCTAATTAATCATTTATGATTAATGATTAATTAATAATTTGGTAGATAAATCAGACCTGATGTATCTGACATAAATATATATATATCTGATATATCTGGTATAAATATATCTTACTTGTGCATGCTTATTTTATATTTTGTTGCATTTGGTTTGTTAATATTGTTGAAGATTTCCTTCCTTCCTTTCTTTTGTTCTTCCTTCCTCCTGTCTCCTTTTCTCTAATATTACTTTTTTCTCTCATCTGCCACCTTAATTCCACTATTGAGTCCCATTCGACAAGTTTTCATCAAATTTTTTGTATTTTCAGTTCATTTTTTCCACTTGATTTTTTCTTTTATAATTTCTCCATGATGTCTGTTAATTTCTATTTGCTTTAAGATCATTTTATATTAAATGTATTCACTTTTAATTTTTACTAGTGAGTAATAATTATGCATATGTATGAGGTATTCTAATTTTTATGATGTTTTCTTTAAAATCCTTTTTCTTGACAATTCTGACATTTCACTCATTCAGTATTGGTGTTAATTGAACTTTTCAACCAAGTGATTTTTTTGTTCTTTATTAGATAGATTTTTTATTGTATTCTAGATATTTCATGTATTGTGTGAAGAGATTCTGGATCCTTTTCAATCATATATTTTAGCAGGCAGTCATACTTTTATATTAATATGCAGACCTTTGCTTTTTTGTGGGTTATAGTTCCAATAGTGGTTTATTCAGAGCATTTTCAGTATTTATTTGTAGCTGATTGACAGTTTATTTATAGTTGATTAATAGTTTATTGGTTTACCTGGTGCCTCTGAACTCCTATTGGTCACTACTGGTACTACTTGAGGGAGAAGTCGTTTTCCTAGATGGAAAATGCAGTTGAATGTCTCAGTGGGGCAGCATTTGAAGACATGTGGTGGCACATTTTCAGTTTCTCCCATATACTCTTTTGTCCCTGGCACAGGAGGAAAAAGTCTTAATCCAGAAGAACAGCCTTCGTGGACTAAGCTGTGTGTTACAACTGCATCACTTTCTCTGCTTTACCCTGCCCACATTGGTATCTCTTAGTGGGGCAAGATAGTCTTGAGCCACAGGGACAAAGGGACTGATGTAACTGGATTCCTTTTGTTTGATTCTGCATGTATTACATCTATTGAGGGAAAAGGGAAATCTCTGGCTTTGTAAATGATGAAGTTGCTTATTGTGGGTGAGTTTCCCATTAATCTCATTTGCTAGTCATGTCACACTTACCTGATTTTCCCAGATGAATTAATATTCTATATGAAATAAGCCTATCAGGGTTCCTTAAGTTCCTAAGTCAAGAGTCAGAAAAAAAAGTTCCTAAGTCAAGAGTCAGAAAAAAAACGGGTGTTCTTTTTCAGTTGGATGGAAGAACACAACATGCTTTCCTGTTGTGCTTTTTCATCCAGTCTTAGGGTCCCAAACCAACTCATCTTTTTCTTACCATCTTTCCAAGTTCTCCTTAGTTTTTCCATTTGCCGGCGTTAGGTTTATAATGTTGCTTAGCTGACAGGAGCAAGGAAAAATGCTTCTATTCTATCTTGTTTGCACCTAAAGCCTCATTTAGTTTAAAATAAGGGGTCATCTATAGTAAATTATCTTTTAAGAAAAAGTCTCATTAGATATATTTTGTTCAAACTAAATAATATAACATTTTGGTTAAATCAGAATTAAGAAAAGTGGGGTCTATGTCAATGACAGATAATTTTTAAAATCCAAATACGTTTGGTAACAACACCAAGTTAACAAGAATACAATGATCGTGCCTCTTAAATTTCACTAATTATTTATCCCACATTCGGTCACCTAATAAGAAAAACAGAACTGTAGTTAAGACACCCAGTCTCTCACCATTTCAGGTATCCTATTTAAACCTATTATTTATTCCTCAAGCCATATTGGTTAATTATTTTCCTTTAGGATTGTTAGACTCAATAAAACATGTAATACACAACAAAACATAAAACAACCAGAATTCTAGTCACTTAGATAATAGCGTGTTTATTTATAATTCATTTAACAAAAAAGATGTGAGAGATATGTTGTTTTGTGATATTCAGAAATTTTCATGTTAGCTACTTAACAGAGTGTATATTCCCTTATCCAGGATATTTTGCCAATTTCTTCATATGAAACAATTTATATTTTTCTACAGAAGTAATTTTCGTCCATTCTTCTAGTGAGAATGAATAATATGTATATATTTGGCTGAAAAATGAGGGATAAGATGTTTAATATAAATAAGAACATTCAGAGCACATGTTACAGACTTATTGGCACAAAGGATTTCTCAGTCTGGATTGTCCAAGGTATACAAAGGTAAAGTTGTGAACTGGACTCAATGAAAACAGAGAATAATTTAAATTAACCACTTCAAATGTGGCAGGTATTATACTATGTGTCTTATATTCAATACCTGATGTCTTCCTCAAAATATCTTAAGTTGTTGGTACTATTGTCATATGTAATTTTTCTGTTGAGAAACCTGGGTCATGAAGATGATTAGTAAATTATTCCAATTTGATACAATCAGTATATGGAAAACTCAGCACCTGAACTGAAGCAAACTGATGCTCTGATTAGATTTTTTAATCATTTATCTGTATGAAATCTGTAATGCAGATATAAAAAATTGACAAGAAGTCAGAGTGAGAGAAATAGCCATTAACACGGGACACTGTGACCAAAGAGTCACAGCTGTGAATTTGTAGACTTAACGTTCAATAAATCCTGAACATATGATTAGTGAAAAGGAATAATAAGAAAATAAAATCTGCAATGCCAGGTTATTATGTTTAACTTAAGTATTTAACATGGTTCAATTACTATTTTATCTAGGTGATAAAACCCCTAGAATTTAGCTTTAAAGTTTTATGAAGTGGGAAATAAAATGTATCTAGTTTTATGCTGTATATAATGGAAATATAGTTCCCTCAGCTACACTTTTCTGTATATAAATTACGAACTATATCATTTTTTATGAGCTTCTGCTTCCTAGATCAAAATCTAGGTATTTCTCCACCTTCACCCACCCCAGAAATCTCAAAGGAGTCAATCTCACAGTGCCCTTTAGAATAGAATGCTGAATCAACTCAGTTTTTCTAATATTCTAAGCAACTGGAGCCTTAATATAAAACTATTCTCTATTCAATAAAACTATTGACCCACACACAAAAACCATCATAGAACTGTTCTACTGGATGTTCTGCTCAAGTCTCTCTTCTTTCAGAAAAATGAAGTATCACAGGTGAATTTTCTCTCATTTAGGTGCATATTACATTCAAATTAATGAGAAATAATCAAAAGTGACTGAGAATTGTTTGGGTTTGATATGCATCTGACTCTAACAGGGAAAATAAAGAAAAGGAAAAAAAAAAAACACTTGCAACTCTAAAATAGAGACCAGATATCCTTAAAACTTTTAGAAGATGCAAGACATTTAAAACTTACTTACAAAGTGATTGTGTAGTTGGCTAATAAACTATAATTTGTGTTTATGTTATGGGCTATTGGCAATGAAATGGATTTTCTGCTGCACTATAAGAAGTTGTGGTGAGCAGTGGCATGTTATTGAGACTGTACTTTCACAAGTGACCCTAAGGTGGACTTGTTTTTGCCAAGCACTTATCTGGATGTCTCATTTCATTAGAAACACAAATAAGGGGGAATCTTTGCACAATGTAGCTCATGAGCATCCTCTCTCTCTATCTGTGTGCGTGTGTGTGCGTGTGTGTGTGTGTGTGTGTGTGTGTGTGTGTGTGTGTGTGTGTGTGTCTCTTCCTTCTTATAATCTTGAGACAAAGTTTAGTTTGTTTTCTAACCTTGACATATTTTCCACCTTGATATTTTGTCAGAAATACGGAAATATAGGTTAGAATTACGAGTCTGTGCTATGTGGCCATGATCTTAAACCACTCAAACTCAAGTTGGAGACCCAAGGAAATCATATTTTATTACTCCAGCATCTAAGTGAATGCCTAGGTTGTTTTTTGTCATGTTAAATATATTGCAACAGCACCCTTCTATATTTCCTTAAGAAAATTACAGAAAGTAATTTTCTCTCCGGTTTGAGTTTGTTATTCAAACAATTTTGTGTCAACAAAAATGTCTTCCCTAGGTCCATAATCATATTAAAGTTTTTAAGCTAGTCTCTATCCACCTTACAAATGACTTAATCAGATGGGAGTTATGAATCCAACAATATCTTTCATCTGTAGCCTTGGTAAAATCTGCAGGCATTCTCAGAGAAACTGACATAGAGTAAAGAGTGAATGAAGTTTTCAGATAATATTAGAAACTAAAAATACTAGAAGCTACTACTACCATATACTCCAAAATGAGCCCTCAGCACTTATGACATAGGATGGACTTGGAAAAATAGTAGCAACAGTGAAAATCTATAGGCTTATTATTATTTTGTTTCTGAGCGCTTTCAGGTTTAGAGGCAAATGATCCAGACTGAATCTGCTCCTGGGAGGGCTTTTGTGTTTTCTGTCTCTCTCATGTTTTGTTTCTGCCCTTCCCCTCCCAGACTTGATCTCAGTTTTTGATCATGTCAATAACTGATGAATTTATCATTTCGAGTATAAATGCAGTATCTAATTGTGGAAATGTCTTGTACATTTGTGTCTGTGGCTTTACTTTCTCATCTGCTTGTCTCATTTTAGGTTTTGTTTGCATTTCCCTTGTTTAGGTTTGCATCATTTCCTCTTTAACCAATGTTTTCAAAAAAGACACAGGGTATATTTAAGTATGTAATACTTAATATCAAGTTCTTTGTCTTAAATCTCTTTAATAGGTTTGCTGATATATCTCATGTGTTACAAATTAGGATTATAGTAGTATAAAGATTAAGTTTTTGAGACTGGTCCATTAAATTGACTATGGCTTAATTTGTAATAAAAATACATGAACAGAAGCCTCCATATACCAAACCCTCTTCATTTTTACTCTACATCTATTGAATAAAACACTAAGCTGGTTATTTTTATCCCCAACTCTTATTTAGTCTTCCTCTTCTCTCCCCAGGTTTCCCTTCTAGGGTGGCAATTTTTCCTGTCTTTTGGAAGGATATTTTATCACAACCGGAGCATTTTCTCACCCAGCCACATTTTTCCTAGTTGGAATACCAGGTTTGGAAGACACCCATGTCTGAATCTTCCTGCCTTTCTTCTCTGTTTATCTTGTGGCTTTGTTGGGCCAATGCAACCATTCTGCTAGTCATCAAGGCAGAGCAGACCCTCCAGAGCCCATGTTCTATTTCCTGGCCATCCTTTCAACAGTTGACCTGGCCCTTTCTACAAACTTTGTGCCCCACGTGCTGGGTATCTTCTGGTTTGATGCTCATAAGAGCTTTATGGTCCAGATGTTCCTGATCCATTCTTTTACTGGAGACTGCAGCCCTGGTGACCATGGCTTATGACAATTATGTGGCCGTCTGTGCTCCACTCTACTACACGACCATCTTGGCATCCCAGGTGCTGGCAGGCATCGGTTTTTACATTGTAATCTGTCCAATCTTGGTTACACTTCCCATGCTGTATCTCATCTACTGCTTACCATTTTGTCAGGTTCATATAATAGCCCATTACTACTGTGAGCACATGGGCATTGCAAAATTGTCCTGTGGAAAGTCCGTATCGATGCTATCTATGGACTCTTTGTGGTCTCCCTCTTTCTTCTGAACTTGGTCCTTATTGGCATTCCCTATGTTTACATTCTCCATGCTGTCTTCCGCCTCCCATTGCAGGATGCTCAGCTAAAAGCCCTACGCGCATGTGGCTCACATGTTGCCATCCTCTGTGTTTTCATATCTCCTCAGTCTTCTCTTTTCTTATTCACCGATTAGGACACAACATACAAAGCTACATCCACAGTCTTGTTGCCAATCTGTATTTGGTTATCCCACCCTCTTTCGACCCCATTATTTATGGCATGAAGACCAAACAGATAAGACAGAGAGTGCTTCATGTTTTTATTTTAAAAATAGAGACTTTTGCCTCATTTAATGTTTTGATCCTTCATGGCAAACTGTTGTGTTTTTGCCAGAAAGATATTTTCTTTGTCTGATTTAGTGATTCCAGGAAATTTGTACTTGCCTCCTTGAAAATTCTAAGATTTGAGTAATCTTCATAATAGTTCACATTTAAGGACTTTTATTGTGGAAGTGAAAACTGTTTGAGTGATTTCACATTGAGTGAGAGTGAATAAGTTCAAGCAATGACATTTTCTATTATTACATTTTGTTATATATGCTTTTTCCCAAAAATATGTAACAAATATGTGTGTTCCCACAACATGATATTCAAACTATTATTGCTTTGTTTCATTTGTCTTAAATATTATTCTTAATAAAATATATTCGACTTTTGAGTTGAAGTGGCCTATAAGTACTACACAAATTCAATTCTATTTTTGTTTTTATTTCCGAGACAAGAGTTACCATCATATGCTTTTTTGTCATTTTTAGAGTTTTATCATTTTCAATTCAATGAATGGGGGTAGATTTGCATTGTAATTAATAAGTAATGTAATTGGTAATGAACTGTGTATCATTTTACAGCCTAATGTTTCACTTATTATTAAGTTGAGAAATCTATTTATATTGATACATATAGTCATTTTCCTCTTGTAAATGCAGTGAAATTTTTAATTTGCACCATACTTATCCTTTCATTTGAAATTATACACATAATTTTTATTACTTTTTAATTTAGAAATGATATGTCATATTTATGAATTTTTAGTGCATATTTTAAACATTTTTCAAGGATCTACCTTTAGAAGTAGAATTGTTGGAGATAGTTGATATCTGATAGAATATGTCATATTTCTACTTTCTTCTGTAATATTTCTTATTTTCTTCCTTCCTCATCAAATTTTCTGACAAACTTTAAAAAAATCTTATTGCATGAGTTTATTTGAGTACATTTGACATACTAACACTTTCACATCAACCCTTTATATTTAATAATTCATTCTCAAATGATAAATTAATTTTGAAACTGAAATAAATACTATTTTCACAGTCTTTTTTTTCATTCTCAGACCTAGGGCTTTTGCATAGTTGTATAAGAGACAAGTATCTATTTATTATTTTGTTTGTGTGTGTTTGTATGTCATTTTTACACTTAACTAATCTGACTGCAATTTAGTTTGGCATAAAATGCAAAGTAAGAAAATATACATTTTCATCCTTCTATTTCTAACCTGTTTTCATAGTGTGATTGATTTAATAACTTATCATTTACAGAGCTGATTTGCTAATATTCTGTCATCATATTAAATTTCAATACATATAGGAGACTGTTTTTCACTAATATAATCTGCATGTCTGGTTATTATTGAACCAGTATCACAATTTTTTTATCATTACTGAATTATAGTATATTTTAATAATGGTTAGAGCCGATCATGCTTCTATGATTTTCTCTCTGCTTATTATCTAAAATAATCTGTAAAAAAGCAATTATTTCTCCATAGTTATAATTTTCCAGATGATCCAGATAGAATTTTGAATTAATTTATTCCTTGGTTCATTTATAATTAATTCAATAAACAATTTATCAATTCTTTACAAATTAACTGAGAATAAATTATACTTCTTACTTGACCATGCATAGTTGATAAAAATGTTCCTTGGTGAGATTATACTGTGGTCGCTTACCTAAGCAGGAGCTAGGTTTCCCAGAACTCTTTTTCCTGTAAGCCTCTAGTTTGGAGTTGGCCACATGAGAAATAAACATAAGCTATGGGAAAAATTTGAAACAGCAGCTATGATATTCTGTAGTGCATTATTGTTCACAGGCAGTGACAGATAGACTCAGCCATACCAGAGCATTCCAATCTCTCCTCACTGTCCGCACATGCATACTAAGCTTTCCACAGTTACTAGCCCTGCTGACTGATTGTGATCACCACCCAACATTTTGCTACAAATGCACAGAGGTAGTACCCGTCAATAACCAACTTCCAAAAATTTCTAAACATACTCTACTTTATGATTCCATCCAAGAGACTGAATATACCTAGTTTTCTGCAAACACTACTCGTTCTTGCATATAAAGAGCAGTTGATAAGTTTGTTTTCAGATCTTTTCTAGCTCCTCTTATAATTATGTCTATCCCTGTAACTTATTCTTTATGCGTTAGTATTCATAGCAGTTCTGCTTTCTTCACTGAACCCTAGTGCACATAAGTATGAATACCAAAGGTAGTTTCTAGATAACTAATTCTTAAAAATAGGATTTGGAATTGATTCTTTATCTTATTTGTCTTAAGAGTATTAAGACCCCAAATGCTAGTGGCTAATAGAAGACTGGGTGTTTGATGGCATGCAGTGATGAAACTAATGTGTATATTATCACCTGTATACCTATGTAACCAAGTGCCTAAAGATGGTGAGATTTTGAGCGCTCAAGTATTTCTGCCAAAAAATAATTTAGTAAGAATAAAGAGATTATGGGCTTGGCACTTTGTGATAAATAATCTAGCAAATTTAGTGAAGAAAATAATGAGGTCATGTTTTACATTTTTAACCCAAGGGCCAGGTAACAACACAAAAAACAAGTTTGACTACCCTAAACAACAATCACAAAAACATTTATCTACAATTGGGACATTTATTGAGAAGAAGTAGAATTTATTTTTCATTTCTTTTTAGATGGAGTTTTACTATGTAGTCCAGGCTGGTCTTAAAGTCTGGGGTCAAGTCATCCTCCCGCCTCAGCCTCAGGAGAGAAGCTGGGATTGTAGGCACACAACATCAAGCACTACTGAAGAAGTAGAATTTTAAAAATTTAAATGTCTTTATATGAGTAGACCCCAATAAAGCAAGTCACCTTTACTATTAAAAGAAGCTCTTTTTCTCCAGTTTGAAGTAGATATTTTCCCCTTGTCTGAACAAAATGTTGTGTTTTCCACTGTAATAGCTGACTTCAAGTAAATTAGTGACCTTTCCCATGAGCTATTATTATTTTTCATTGCTTTTAGACTGGTACTATCTAACAAGAATACCTATATAATTATAATTTTTTACTTTTATACTATGAAAGTAAAAAATAAAATAATGAATTAAGTATGAGTTTATTTAATCTAAATTAACATAACTGAAATTACTATTTCAACATAAAATTAATTTAAAATGTTAAGAAAAGAGTTTACAGCCTTTAAGTTTTAAGTAAAGCTTCTTAATCCAGTGCTCAATTCATATACTACATTTTCAGTGACTAAATTAAATACAGTCTTTTGAAACAAAACAAAACACTGTGATGAACTGAAAGATATGCTACACTACTTCAGATTAAAACACAATTTAAATAAATAAATATAAAAATCAATTCTTCAGTCACACTTGACTTCAGATATTAAATAACTCTATATGATTAATGCCTACTGTATAAAAATGCAGAATTCTAGATTATAACTGAACTGTAACACCGGCAGACTCCGAGGAGAAAAATATACTCACCAAAATAATCACAAAATTTTGCCACTTTGTGCTGCTAGAAACTGGGAAACATGTAATAGTCATGTAACATGTAATTATAAAAGTATTAGATTGAAATTGAAGTAATAAAAAGCTGAATAAGAATTTGTTTTAGATAGGATAGTGCTATGTTTCTTAGATTAGTCTTGAACTCCTGGTCTCAAGTGACCATCCTTTTGCCTCAGTCTCCTGAGACTGTGTCTGAATTTTAACATGAGAATACTAAATAGATTCTGGATTCAATATGTTTTGGACTGTTCTAACAGTTTATTTGGTTGGTTGGCTGAAGCATGAGTTCAAAAATCGCCTTCAGTAAATTAGGGCAACTTGGAAAAAAAGTTGTAAATTAATATGTCCAAAGACATCAGGGAGTACAGAATGTTAGAACTGATTTATTATGCAATACTTACCCACCCAGCCTGTCACTCTGTCCTCTAAAAGACCTAGGAAATGCTCTCTTTTTTATAGCTGCGATTAATATATCCATTAGGATAACCTGGGAAATCAGGAAGAGATATGTTTTAGCCAAGAATGCTCAATTCTCTAAGCTGGGAGTAACATCAGGAACTTTTGCTGTCAAGATGCATTGAGAATGATGAACTCCCAGGGTAGCAGATGTTTTGGAGGATAACTTATTGATCAGATGTTAGTAAATATTATTTCCATAATAAACAATAATCAGAATAGTTTTAACTCCAGAGAACGTTGACATTGGTTACTAGATTATAGAACTAAAATGTATTGGTAGCCTACTTAAATTGTATATTTAAGTGTAAAACCTTATGGTCTGATAAACAGAAGTCTAACTTGAATCACAACAGTATAGAGCCTTGACCTCTCAATCAATTATCAATCTTAAAAAATATTCTCAATATAGAACCCATTAAAGTGGAGATTGTGATTGTTTCCAACTGGGGAAAAAATACTGGGAAAAACCAACTATATAATGGTCTTCCTGGAAGAGACATGTGGCTATTAGTCATCAAGACTGTGTACTGGAGACGAGAATGTCGTTTCTTGGAGCATTACTGGACACTAGTCATGGTTCACTAGTCAGTGTAGCAGCACACGAAGGTCAGGGGATCAATGAAGTTTTGAGCGTGTCCATTTGCAGTGGGAATATTGGATTTTTAAACTTAATATTTGATTATTTTTCCAGTCAAGAAAGCAGGGTTAGAAAAGATATACTGAGCAACCTGGAAAACACAAATCTTGGTTCTTAGATCTATGGAATAACAGCTATTATACTAGAAAAGGTGAAGTAGAATCCGAGTAAAACTACCTCTACTTACCAAGATGTTAAGCAAAAGTAGTATCACATTCATGGAGAAGTTGCCGAGAGCAGGACTACCATTACAAACAAATAAACAACCAAACAAAAAAACCCTAACACATAGAAATGTTTTTTTCACCACATCTCTCCACTGAACTTGTCTCTTCTATGTGAAAAAATAGGCTGATCTTAAATAGTGACTGTATCATCAAAAATTTAATCAAGGAATGTTCCCAAACCAGCTACTTTTCCAAATTATTTCACCTGTAGGGTCAAGCTAACATATTCTCTAGCACTTGGTCTGTGCTAGCACTTGGTTTGACAAATGCGATTTTATTCATATCGTTAGTAAAGACCATAAGAAGTATAATAGTCCCCTCATTTGCAGTTTCACTTTCCACAGTTTCAGTTATCCATGGTAAACTACTGTCTAAAAATATTAAGTGACAATTTTCAGAAATAAACAATTCATAAATTGTAAGTTGCACAACCTTCTGAGTAGCATGTGAAACATTGTGCCATATCACTTCATTCATCCTAAATGTGAGTCATCCCTTGTCCAATGTAGCCATGCTGTATAGTCTACCCACATTTAGTCACTTGGTAGCTGTCTGTCATCAGAGCAACTGTTCCAATATCACAGTGCTTATATTCAAGTAACCTGTAGTTTACTTAATATTGTCCCCAAAGTGCAAGAGTGGTGACGGTAGCATTTTGTATATGCCAAAAAGAAGTCATATGGTGCTTCCTTTAAGCGAAAAGGTAAAAATTCTCGACTTAATAAGAAAATTTAGAAAATGTATATGCTGGGATTGTTAAGATCTATGGCAAGAAAAACTTCTGTCTGTGAAATTGTGAAGAAATTTGCTGGCCATCTGTCATACTTCAGAATGCAAAAGCTATGGGCACAATGCACGATAACTGCTTGGTGAAGATGAAAAGGACATTAAATTTGTGGGTAGAAAACATGATCAAAGACTTGTTTCAATTGATAGCAATAGAGTAAGATACTATCCTGTCTTCAGACATCTAGGGGTCTTAGAGTGTATTCCTTTCAGATAAGAGGCACCTTTGTAGTTTGATTTTGACTGGCAAGATCAGATTTTATCAACTTACCAACCATTGATCCTAATGTCCTCAGGTATTTCAATTCCTTGTTACTTCTTAGGAAATCTTGCTAAACTTTTTGACTGAATCTGGTGAACAGGAATTAAGATAGATACTTATTAAACATATATAATATTAAAAGATTGGAAATAAATATCTTAAAATATCAGAAACCTGACACATTGGTAAAATTTCCAGTACCTCCAGCCATCTTGGCATATTGAGATATACTTTTCAGGGTCAAGGGTAAGTTGCTAGATCTGGCTCTACTTACTACTAAAAAAGGAACAAAATTTAGTTGGCCCTTTTGGATTTTGTGGGCAAAATATATTGCATTTTGATGAACTACACCAATCCATTTTCTAAATAATTGGAAATGTTGCTGATTTTGAATGGAACCAATAAAACAAAGTCCCTACAATATTTTTTAAATTCTCAAATTTAATGGTGTCTCATTTATACACAGAACTGTGTGACCATCACTACAATCAATTTTAGAACATATTATTACTACAAAAAGAAAACTTGTACACATAATATTCAATCCCCATTTCTTCTCCACCTGTCTATAAACCCCAACCCTAAGCAAACACCAGTAGACATTATATAGCTATCATTTGCCTATAGCGACATTCCATTTAATATATTCTATTTTATACATATACCATATTTCATTTATAATTTGATAGGATATATGGATTGTTCCCACTTTTTGACAATATAATGCACTGCTATGAGCATTCAGGTACAAGATTTTGTCTGAACCTATGCTGTTTTTTATTTTTTATATTTTATTTTATTTTAAAGATATGGGGTACGATTCAGGATTAGATATACAAGTGGTCATTGTACAGGTAAAGTTTGGACCTCGCTTTGGTCCCAATTTGTCTGGTTTGATATCAGGTACCATAATTGATGCTGTGTCCCCCCTCCCACCCCCTGCGACAGTTTCCCACTACTGCCAAACCCTTTCTTATTGTATTATGGTAAATGCTCATGGTCTGCATATGAGTGAGAACATGTGGCCCTTTTGGATTTGTGGGCAAAATATATTGCATTTCTTTATACAGTTCTTTGTTTCTGTGATTGAAACTGAGAGAAGATTAAATCTATTTCATATCCAAGTCCTCCAGGAAATGTTGGAGCCTCCTCTCAGTTTCAATTGTATAATTCCAATCTATACCTTTTTAAAAAAATTGTAAAAATGTGGTGCATATTCAGGGTTAGTTATACAAGCATTGATTATGCAAGTACCCTTGTTGATGAGATATCCTCCTCCCTCCCCTAGTAGTTTCCCTCAACTGCCAATCCCACTTCTCTCCCCTGACAGTTTTCCACTACTGCCAATCCCTTTCTTAAAGTATTATAATTGTTCAAGGTCCGCTTATGAGACAGACCATATGGTATGTTGTTCTTTGTTTTTGTGATAGATCACAGAGTATGAACGACTCTAAATCCATCCAAATTGCTGCAAAGTCCATCTGTTTGTCCTTCTTTATGGCTGCATAATATTCCATTGTATATATGTACCATATTTTTTTTATCCAGTCCAGCTTCGATGGGCAACATGGTTCATTCTTTGTTTTTGCTATTGTGCATAGAGCTGCAACAAACATACGTGTGCAGATATCTTTTTTGTAGAATGATTTGAGTTCCTCCAGGTATATTCCTAATAAGGGAATTGCTGGGTCATATGGAAGGTCAATTTCTAGTTCTTTCAGAATTCACCACACTGTCTTCCAAAGAGGTTGCACTGGTTTGCATTCCCACCAGCAGTGTAGAAGCGTTCCTTTTTCTCTGCATCCTCGCCAGAATCTGTTGTTTGTTTTATGAATGATGGCCATTCTTACTGGGATTAGGTAGTATCGCAATGTAGTTTTGATTTGCATTTCTGTGATGATGAATGAGGCTGAGCACTTTTTCATGTATCTGTTGGCTGCCTGTATGTCTTCTTTTGAGAAGTGTCAATTCATGTCTTTTGCTCACTTTTTATGGGGCTGTTTGTTTTTTCCTTTTGGTGCATTTGACTTCCTTGTATATCCTAGATGTTAGGCCTTTGTCAGATATACAGTTGGCAAGTATTTTTTTCCCATTCTGTGGGCTGTCTCCCTACCCTTTGGATGGTTTATTTTGCTTTGCAGAGGCTCGTTAGTTTGATGACGTCCCAATGTCTATCTTATTTCTTAAGGTATGAGCATTTAGGTTCTGAATAGGAATTGGTTGCCAGTTCCAATATCCATAAGTGTGTCTCCTGTATTTTCTAAGATTCTTATAATTTGAAGGTTTACATTTAGGTGTTTGATCCATTTAGAGCTAATTTTTTTGTATGGTGATAGGTAGGGTCCTGTTTCAATCTTCCTCATGTGATCAGCCAGTTTTCCCAGCAACATTTGCTGAATAGTTTCTCCTCTCCCCAGTGATTGTCATTGGAGACTTTGTCATAAATGAGTTGGTTGAGAAATTAAGGCTTTGTTTCCGGAATCTCTATCTTATTCCATTGGTCTATGTACCTGTTCTTGTACCAATACCAGGTTATTTTGATTACTGTAGCCTTATAGTAAAGTTTGAAGTCTGGCAGTGTGATACCTCCAGCTGTTTTTCTTTTGCTAAGGATTGTTTGGGCTATTCGTGGTTGTTTATGCTTCCATATGAATTTCTGTATCGTCATTTCCAGGTCTAAGGAAAATGATGTTGGTAACTTAAAGGATATTGTGTTGAATGTAGATTGCCTTTGGTAGGATGTACATTTTAACAATGCTGATTCTTCCTACCCATGAGCATGGAATATTTTTCCATTTGTTTGTGTCTTGGCTTTTATTGAACAGTGTTTTGTAGTTCTCATTGTAAAGGTCTTTGACTCCTGTGGTTTGGAAGATGCTGATTTCTTTTTTTTTTTTTTTTGTGGCTATTGTAAATGAGATTGTGCTTTTAATTTGGGTCTCTGCCTGCTTGTTGTTGGTTTATAGGAATGAAACTGCCTTTTGCACATTTATTTGGTACCCTGAGACTTTGCCAAAGTCCTTTATCAGTGCAAGCAGGTTTTTTACAGATTCTCTTGGATTTTCAAGGTATTGGATCATATCATCAGTAAAGAGGGATTACATGACTTCCTCTTTTCCTATTTGGATACCCCTGATTTCCTTCTCTTGTCTAATTGCCTGAGCTAGGACTTCCAACACAATGTTGAACAAAAGGGGTGAGAGAGGGCAGCCTTGTCTTCATCCAGCTTTCAGGGGAAATGTTTCCAGTTTCTTTCTATTTAGCAATATGTTAGTTGTGGACTTATCATAGATGGCACTTACTGTTTTGAGGTATGGTCCTTCTATACCTAGGTCTTAGAGGGTTTTATCAAGAAAGGATGTTGGATTTTACCAGAAACTTTTTCTGCATCTAATGATACAATCATGTGGCTCTTGTTTTTACATCTGTTGTTGTATTTAATTAAATTTATAGTCTTGCTAATGTTAAACCAGTCCTGAATCCAGGAAATGAAGCCTACTTGGTCATGGTGGATGATTTTTTAGATACGTTTTTGGATCTGATTTTCTAGAATCTTGTTGAGTATTTTTGCATATATGTTCAGAAGGGATATTGACCTGTAGTTTTCTTTTTTTGTTGGATTTTTGCCCGGTTTGGGTATCAGTGTGATGTTAGCTTCATATAATGATTTGGGGAGAATTTCGTCTTTATCAATTTACTGGAATACTTTCAAAGGATTGGTAGCTGCTCCTCTTTGTACTTTTTATAGAATTCTGCTGGAAAGCCATTCAGTACATGGGTTTTTGGGGGGCCTTTTCTCCCCCATATGACAGAGTCAATTTCCTAAGTTTTTATTTTTCTATTTAGTGTCTCAATTTCTTCTTGTTTCAACCATGGGGAGTTGTGTGATGTCAGAAATTCCTCCATTTCATTTAGGTTATCAAGTTTGTTTCCATATTGGCATACGTAGTAATCTCTGATAATCTTTTGTATTTCTTTAAAATCAGTTGTGGTTTGATGTTTGTATTTCTGATTATTTGGGCTTTTTCTATTTTTTTCCTTGTCATTCTGACTAGGAATCTATCAATCTTGGTAATTCTTTCAATGAACCAGCTTTTTGTTTTGTTGATGTTTTCTATGATCCTTTTGTCTTCTGTATCGCATATCTGGGCTCTTATTTTGGTGATTTGGATTCTTCTGCTAAAGTTGGGGTTTTAGTGGTCTTCTCTTTCCAGCTCTCTAGGTGATTTGTTAGGCGATCCACTTGTGATCTTTCCGTTTTCTTGATGTGTGTTCTCAGAGATATAAATTCCCCTCTTGAAACTGATTTCATGGCATCCCAGAGGTTTTGGTAAGATGTTCTTCATTTCAATTTGTTTCCAGGAATCTTTTAATTTCTGCTTTGATTTTAGTGTCCATATCTCTGTGGACTTTTGGGAAATTTTGTTGGTGTTGATATTTATTTTTATTCCACTGTGGTCTGAGAAGGTGCATGGCAAGCTTTCAACCATATGGAATTTGTTTATTCTTGATTTATCCCCAAGGGCTGTATCGATCTTGGCGTATGTTCCTTGTGGTCATGAGTAGAATGTATATTCTGTGGATGTTGGGTGGAGTAATCTGTAGGTATCTACTAAATCCATTTGGTCGAGTGTCAAGTTTATGTTCTGAATCTTCTTGTTGATTTTTGCCTTAATGAGCTATCTAGGGCTATTAGTAAGGTATTCAAATCCCCTGCTATAATAGTGTGAGAGTCAATTTTTTTTTGTTTTATTTTACTTAGAAGGTGCTTTATAAATGCTGGTGCTCCTTTTTGGGGTCCATATATGTTTAGGATATTTCTTGTTGATGGATTGGACTTTTTATCATTATGTGGTGTCCTTTTGCATCCTTTTAAATTTTTGATAGCTTAAAGTTTGTTTTGTCTGATATTGAGATTGCAACATCTGCCTTCTTTTGTGATCCATTTGCCTGGAAATTAGTTTTCCATTCTTTAACTTAGAGTCTGTGTATGCCTCTGTAGTGAGATGAGTCTCCTGGATGCAGCAAATAATTGGGTCATGATTTCTTTTCTTTTTTTTTTTTTTGAGTTGGAGTCTCACTCTGTCACCCAGACTGGAGTGCAGTGGCCACTCCTGGCCACCACATTCTCGACCTGCTGGGCTCCAGCGATCCTTCTGCCTCAGGCTTCCAAGTAGCCGGAATTACAGGCATGTGCTACCACCCCCGGCTGATTTTTTTAATTTATTGTAGAGATGAGGTCTCACTGCCCACGCAGGTCTCGAACCTGCGGGCTCAGGCAATCCACTCACCTCAGCCTCCTAAAGGCACGGGATTACAGGCTGAGCCACCAAGCCCGGCGGGTCACAATTTCTTATCCAGTTTGTCATTCTGTGTCTTTTCAGTGGTGCATTTAGCCCATTCACATTCAGACTGATTATTGAAATGTGATTGTTTATCCCTGTCATGAGGTTCTTATAAAGTTTGTTCTTTGTTTGCTTGTTTTCTTTTATCTTTGGGATTGATGTATATGTATGTTTTCAGTTTCTTGTTGTGCTGTATTCTCTGTTGATTCTGTGCTCTGCTTTTCTCTTGGGAAATGTGTGGTCATTCTTTTATTTTTCTTTCTTCTGTGCTTAATACCTTTTCAAGTGCCTTCTGTAGAGCTGGTCTGGAAACTGCATAATCTTTTAGGGATTGGATGTCTGGAAACTGCATAATCTCTTAGGGATTGGATGTCCATCTCTGATGAAGCTGAGATTGACTGGATAGGGAATTCTTGGTTGAAATTGTTTTTCTTCAAGGACTTTGAATATAGGGCTCCAGTCCCTTCTTGCCTATAGTGTTTGCTGATATGTCTGCTGCTATTCTGATTGATTTTCCCTGGTAGGTAGTCTGACCTTTCTCTCTTGCTGGCTTTAGGATTTTTTCTTTTGTTCTTACTTTGTGTAGGTGAGTTACTATGTGGCTAGGGGTTTGTCTTCTCATTTGATTTCTTATAGGGGAGTTCTCTATATCTCTTGTGGATGACTCGTCACATCTCTGGTGAGATGGGTAAAATTTTCTTGGATTACCTCCTGGAATACTTGCTCCAAATTGCTCTCCATTTCCCTTTCTTTTTCTGGGATACCAGTCAGGCATAGGTTCACCCTCTAGATGTAATCACACATCTTTTGTAGGCCTTTTTCTTTCTTACTGAGTCTTCTTTCTATGTTTTTTACAGATTGGGTTAATTCCGTGTTCTGGTCTTCAAGTTCTGAGATTCTATCTTCAGCTAGATTAGTTATTCTTTCCATGCTTGTCATCTTGTTATTTATTTCCTGGATGAAATTTTTTACGGCCAAAATCTCTTTTGTTGTGTCTTGTCTTTATTGAGTCTTATTCACTCTTTCCATCATTCCCTAATCCCTGTTGTATTCTGGGGCCAGTTATGGGTGACTTCCATTGTTTGGGCACCAAGACCTGAGTTTTCAGGAGCTTTGTCTTTGGAACACTTGAAATTCCCTGTGGTCTTCATTTGTTTTTTCCTCATTTGTGACCAATCTCTTGTTTTTCTCTTTAGTTCTTTATTCAGTGTCAGTGGGAGAGGATTTTCTCTTTGATGTTTGTTCAGTCCTCTATTCTTCCCTGATCCAGGCTCTGAATTTGTTTTATTTTGAAATAGGATAATGGATGGGAAGCTTTGCTGTCTCTTATAGTTTTTAAATTCTAATAAATTAGGGGATGACCTACTAGGATTCAGAAACTACTTGCAAATTACAATGTTCACTTATTTTATTAAGTGTTCCCTGAGACCCACTCCTCAACACCACTCTATATGATGCCGCAAAGCAGAAACCAATGCAAAAACAATTGAACACATACACAGACATACACACACACCCCAAAACAAACTGGAATAACGACAAAGTTTAACAAAACAAACAACAATAAAAAAAAGCTAAACACACACACACACGCCTAGCACAAAGTGAATAGAGAGGATAAAGCAATTCAGATCAAACCCTCACACATATATTGATACACATCTTAAACTATGGAAAATGAAAATTAAGAAATCTCAGAACAAAAGAGCAAAAACAAACCAACAAAATTAAAAGATGAAAACACAGTCAATCACATACACACATAAACAGAAAATGACAATAAAAGAAGGAAGAAACAGAAAAAGAAAAAAAAAAGAGTTTGAGGTGATTCAGATCAAACCCTCACATACACATTCATGCTCAAAGGAAAAATATTTTTAAAATAGATGAATTAATAGTCAAAGAATTTTTAAAAATTAAAAATTTAAAAAAAAAAGAAAATTGCCCTCTTGTGGCAGGCTCTGTAATTGTTCCTCTAATCAGGTCTGTCCTGCAGAGTCACCTCTTTCACTCTCTCCTCAGTGTCTGGAGCAGGGAAGGAGGAAGGGCAGTGGAGGTGGGTGGGGCTGCAGTCATCCCCTCCCACTCTTGTATGGTCAGGGAGATCTCTGGTGGGGAGGTGCAGAATTGTCTCTTTCCCAGATACGTACTCGCAGAGGGTGCCAGTCAGGCTTATCCTGGAATGGATTTCTTCTATTTTGAATGACATCCAGGCTCCGCCTGTGTTTGTCCCTCTCAGTTGTGGCCCAGTTATGTGGGTATGATGTTCAGAGGATTGCTGGGGAGGAGGGTGTTTCGGTCTCCCCTGGATTTACCACTGATCTCTTTAGAGTTCTTTCTCATCCTTTTCTGGCCACCCCTTTGTCCTGCGACTGAATCAGAGTAGGGGGTCAGGCGCCTGGAACTCAGCACTCATCAGGTTCCACTGAAGTTTGTGCTTTGAGAATATTCCCTTTTTGTCATGATCAATCCCTTAGTAGTTGATCTGCCAGTGACAGAGAGTGGGTCTGTTGCTCTGTGATGAGCAAGTCAGAGTACTTTCCTGCCTCACCTTCAAGATGGTGGAAGGGTACCTCTCTTATCCACTTCCATGGGACTTTGCCTCTGGAGTCCCTCCACAGCTCCTGCAGCCAGTGCCCTGCCAGGTGCTGAAGCAGTGAGGCAGAGCCTGTACCAGCAGTCTCCCCTGCTGCAATGGTGAGGGAGATTCTAGGGCAATAGTCTCTCCCCACCTCTTTTCACAGGAAAACTTTTGTCTGTTTAAAAAAAAATTGGTACTCAGCTTCTGTAGCTGGGAAGAGCCAGGGACCAAGCAGAGAAGCTGCAGCACCAGCCATTGCACAAAGGTACTGGCCACTTGCTCTCAAGCCCCCACTTAGACAGTCTCTTCCAGTATTTTCTTCCCAGGAAGGGTTTTGTTGATTTAAAAAAGAAAGAAAGAAAATGGCACTTGACTTCTGCATCCTGGGAATCGCTGGGGTCCAAGCCCAGCAGCTGTGGCACCAGTTACTGCACCAGTAGATCTCTAGTTGCTAGCTCCCTCACCCTCACTCAGTCAGCCACTCACATGCCCACTCACTCACCAGCATGTACAAAATATTTTCCATACACTGACTCACACCAGGACTCTCACAGTTCACCTGGCTTGGTCGCCATCGTCCTGGCCAAGTGAGAATTCTAATTCTAATATGATTACTGTGTGGTGTTATAATTTTACTATCTGGAAATTTTTAAAACTTACCTTGACTTCAATAGTTATTAGTTATCTCCTTAGCATTGTACTTTTTAAAAGCATATGCTATCTTTAACATTTTACATGTCATTTAATCTGAAATTTTATGTTTCTTCAATTTTGGAAAAGATTAGTAATTATTTTTTTCAACTATTTTCTGTCTTTGCTAATAAATTTCCTCTTTTTATAAATCATGATGTGTGTTTTGGGTAATTCTACTTTAATTCCTAAAAATGCAAACTTTCACAATTTTCTTGTATTTATTTGTGATAATTTTATATTTGTTTTGTGATATGTTATGAGAGTTTTTTGTGTGTATGTGCTTAAAAATAGTATTCTGTAATTTTATGAAAGGACTTTTACAAAAACTGATTACAGCAAGTCTACGAATTATCTTTTTTGCCCTAAATGTTCTTTTAGAAATTCAGTTCTAAGGAGGTTACATTCATTCCCATTGCTGCCATAATAAACCACCAATAATTTATTGACCTCAAAAAACCCCACAAATATATTTCTGTAGGTTAAAAATTCAACACAGATGGCTCTGGGCTAAAAGCAAGATATCGACAGAATGTATTCTTTTCCTAAGACTTTAGGGAGAAGTTCCTGGTCTTGTCCTTTGTATCTTTTGGATGCTGCCCACATTCCATACCTTCTGCTATCTTCAAGGCTGGTAATGGCTGTAGAAGACTTCTCACATTCCATCCCTCTGACACTGACACTTCTGCTGCTCCTCACTCCCACTTTAAAAGGAGCTTTGTAATTGCATTAGACCTACTTAGATAACCTGGAATAATCTCCCCATTTTAAGGTAAAATGATTACCAGTCTTAATTCCAACTGCAACCTAAATGATTCTCCCTTATATTTGGGGGAGGTTTATTTTTCCTGTCACATGAATTGGTTTGTTATTTTTTGCAAAATATTTTTTGTTTATGCTGTGCTTCATATACAGTGTCTATAGTTTCTTTTCTTTTAGACATATATGTGTACATATATAGCATTCATTGACACTAAATATATTTTGTCAACAATCTGCCTCTTGATATAATCTGTATTTTTCCAGTGAGGACTTTTTATTTATGTTAATATTTATTTATTTCTTCAAAAGTTTGGAGATTTTTCCAAAAAGTAAAAAATTAAAGTTAACTTTTCATGCCACATTTTTCCTGGGCCAGAAAAACTATAAGGTAAGAGACTTAGCTGTCTGTCTTGATTGTCTGACTTGAACTCTCTTGGCTTTGCTACTTCAGAATTCCATAACTTTCAGTATTAGGTTTTCAATTATAGTTTCCTCACAAAAGTGAAGACTCTGAATTTCTTATTTGGGTTTCACTTTTTTTTTTTTTTTTTTTTAGGAATTGAGTCTCCATTTGTATCTTTTAAAATTTTTCCATTTTATAATGGAATATTTCAGTCTTACATTTAATTTTCTTATGTAAGTTTAATTGCAATTATTATAAAACCTATCTGAAAACTGTATTATCAGATCATCTCTGTTTATTTCTATGTACTTTTAACAAATTTCATTTTATACCACACTTGCATGACATTCTCTGCTGGATTAGTTAATGCAAGACATTTTTGCCTAAAATAAAGTGTAAATAATTTGGGACGTAGGAGAATGTTGTGTGATGATTTATACTTACATTTATATTAACTTCTGACACATGGCATGACCACTAACAACCTCAGATCTTCTTAATCAAATCTGGATTTGAAATGGTTTGAATGTATGTCAGTTCCTCTGAGAACACATCTTTATTCCTGGCTCACTCTTACACTTAGGAAATTTCCCTATGGGCTCAAATACAACAGCCTATATAGTTTCTAGAAACTGCTTACTTCTAGTACCCATTTTAGTATCACAGTATTTTTATTTTATTGTACAATTTTAGTATTCATAATCTTTTTGTCCTATTACAAATTTTACACAGTAGGAACCTGTCCACCTCCCATTGTGTATCTGAGACATCCAGCCATCAGAGATAAAGTAGGTTTTCTTGGTGTTGTCCCACTTAAGCTTCCCTTAGGCATTTTTGGTTCCTATGGGAATTCTCTCTACCTCAACCTGAGCAACTTGCATCCTTTAGACCTTCAGGTCTCTACTTCTTATATAGTGAGTGGCAATAGTTCTCTCAGGCTTCCAGAAACTGGGTATAGCCAGGATACATGAGGAGCTTTTTTCATCACAGGTATATTAACTAATAACCTTCTAGACCTCTTAGGTAAAACTTTCTTCAACTTGAGCATTCTAACCAAAAGTAAGAAGGCAAAGCAGTAAGTTTATTAGGTGATGGGTAAACACTTATCACATGCTTGATAAGTGTTATGGGGGAACAAAGACAAAGCTAGGGGGGAAAACAACTGCCAGTTGTAAAAGAAGAGATAGGCCAAGGAAAAAAGAGATTGACTTTGGGAAGTTGAAGATAGGGGGTTTGGGTGAAAAGAAAAATGAATACATTTTGTAGAAAAAATAGCTTGTAATGTGATATAGTAATGTGAGATGTGACATGGTTGGCTATTTTAGATAAGCAGACAGAAAGTATTTAAACAGAGTAGTAAGAAAGAGGCTTGAACTGTTATACAAATAGAAAGAGTGAGCAAATGCCTGTATTTTAGTGAACAAGGGTGGCAACCATATGTTTGAGTTCAGAAACAGTAAAGCTGTAAGAGAGGCAATCTGCAAAATTTGAGTGAGAGAGCTCAAAGGTGAGAAGGAGGGGAGTGAGGGCAAAACCAGATATATACTTCTACCTCTCTTTCCATACATGAGTAAGGATCGCATTAAGTACACTCTTACAAGGGATAGCAATCTATTTCTTTTATTCTTAGAGCAATAAGAAGAAATTACTTGATAAGCAGAGGAATTACTTGACATAGCAGTGTTGTTTGTTTGTTTGTTTGTTTTCTTTAATGATTCACTATCTGCTCTAAGAAAAATTGATGTGGGAAGAATGGCACATAAGTAGAATGATTAGATGAATTAAGAGACTCACAAAATCCTGCAGAAAATAAGTCATGATGACAATGTTAAAGATCAAAAGTCAATTAATTAAAATGAATTGGACAGAGAAAAAAGAGGACTTATTTATGGATTTGATAAAGATTAAAAAAGGTGAAAACTGGAGAAAAATGTTTTGTTTTTTAATTTTAACATTAGTAAGATTTGCATTTACCAAGAAGAAACTATAAAGGGAGATATTAAGAAAAATTATGTATTGACTAAGTGATATTTGCTGTGTGTCTTAGGCAATCAATTATCCGGTAGACTCTTGGATATACCACTCTGAAGATCATAGAGACATCAAGGATAGAGATATGCAGTGGATTTATCAATGTATAGATGACTTAGAAAATCACATTACTAGAAAAAAATCTTATATAATTGTTATATAAATAAATGAAATCAGAACTGATACCACATTAGCATTTATCAATCTGACTGTGACAGAATACTTAACAAATATTTTAAAAGTCATTAATTGGTGAGATAAAGAGAAACAAAAGCAAAAGCCTTACACACACACACACACACACACACACACACACACACACACACACTTTTCGAAGGAAAAGAGTTTTTAAAGGACAGAATTGTTAACAGTGTCACATGCTGCTGAAAGTTGTAGTAGGATAAGACAGGTATGTCTGCTTTGATATGGTGGCCAAAGATCATTAACTTCACTAGAACTGTTTTAGTTACAGAGAAGTATTGAGTAGGATGCTAACAAAGAGAGAGAATGAGATGAGGAAAGACCGATTTTACCCTCTATTATACTCTCACAGTCTCTTTCCCCATAGTTTTAGATAATTTTAGTGAATTAATCTTACTTAATGGATATTATTCAATCACCTGTTTTCAGTTTTTGCCACCATAAATATAGACATACCCCTAATCCCAGTTCTGAGCTTTCACTTCTCACTGAAGAAGTTTCACTTGTTTCTAATTAAATTATGAAAAGTTAGACAAAGAAAAATTTTAAAGCAGCAAAAAGAAAGCAGTTCATAATGCACAAGGGAACATTATTTAATTATGAGTCGATTTCTCAGCAGAAAACTTTCAGGTCAGAAAAAAGTGTTATGATATAATGCTGGGGGGAAAAAGTCTGCTAAATGAGAGTACTATACCACTAAACTTGTCCTTTATAAATAAAGGAAAGATAAGTGCTTTTGCAGACAAACAAATGACTGAGGGAATTTGTCACAACTAGATCTGCCTTACAAATGGTACTAAAAGGAGATTTCCAGTATGAAATGAAAGGATGCTAAATAGCATGCATGACAGCACAAAGCTTACTGGAAAAGGCAAATATATATGAAAATGCAGGCTAATGCAATACTATTATAGTGGTGCGTGAGACTATTAACAAGAAGATTAAAGGACACGTTGTATCTGGCTTGAGTAACTGTTATGTCATTCATCATTTTCATATTAACTTCTGAATGATGCAATGGACTCTAATAAATGATGTCAAGGATAAAATATAAATAAAATACATCTTACCAGCCACTAAAAGACTCATATTTTCTGAACATTTTATTAAACTTTTATATCCATAAAAGAACCACACATTGTAAGTGTAAAGTTCAAGTATTTTTTAAAAATAGATTAGACTTGTATAATCAATATGTAAATCACAAAACAGATACTATCACCAACCCCAGAATCCTCACCCATGCTAATTGCCAGTATTATGCAAAGTAAAAACTGTTTTGTCTTTTTAGACTATAAATTTTTCTTCCCTACCTTTGAACTTTATATACATGAATGACTTCTTTCTCACGTGATTTTCTGTAAATTTTTTTCATGTTTCATACAGTTGCAGGTTGTTGATATATATAGCATTTTACTCTGTAAATATATTGTTTCATATTTATTTTTATACTGTTTGTGGTCATTTGGTAAGTTGTTCACATTTTGAATAAGACACAAACATGTAAACATGGGTGATAAATGTAATAATTCTATAAGATTAGTTTTAGAAACTGAGGGAACACAGAAGAGAAAGTGATTGAGTCTATATGAGGTAATTCACCTGTGTCCTGAGGATATATGAGATTTATATCTTGAAAGATGTTTTGGAAAACATTTGATGAAACTTTCCATTATTGTTTATATGCTTTTTTCCTAGTTGCTTGAAATTGGGGGGGGGGGTCTGTTGGTAAGGACAGTGATAATGAGAGAAGATAGCTAATGTAAAGAGTATTAAGACTAATTTTCATATAATATTGATGATGAGGATATTGAGAAACTATCAGAAGTGTGGAATGCTGACAGTCAAAAGTACAACGTTGGACATTTTATTTTAATTTACTGAGTAACTTTCTTCATGTAATTGTCCTTGAAATGTAACTTATCTAAAGTGTTCTGTTCACAGTACATTTCAAATTGTTAGAACTCCTTGTAGGAAAGCATATGCACAGATATATAATGATTCTTAGATTATCTTTAGGTAAAGAAAACCGGTGAACTGCAGATTGAGTGAGCACACATTTCTGAAGACTGTGACCTCATGCATTCACAAGCAGGATGTTCCTTCTCAACGCTACCCAGTTTCACCCCTCCTCATTTCTGTTGGTGGGAATCCCAGGACTGGAAACACTTCACATCTGGATCGGCTTTCCCTTTTGTGCTGTGTACATGGTTGCACTAATAGGGAACTTCACTATTCTGTTGGTGATCAAGACTGAAAACAGCCTACACCAGCCCATGTTCTACTTCCTGGCCATGCTAGCTACCATAGATGTGGGCCTCTCAACAGTTACCATTCCTAAGATGCTTGGAATCTTCTGGATCAACTTCAGAGAGATCATCTTTGAAGCCTGTCTCACCCAGATGTTTTTCATCCACAAGTTTACACTTATGGAGTCAGCAGTCCTTTTGGCAATGGCTTATGACCGCTATGTGGCCATCTGCAACCCACTCCGATATAGCACCATTCTTACCAATAAGGTTGTTTCTGTGATTGGTCTTGGTGTGTCTGTGAGAGCATTTATTTTTGTCATTCCATTTATATTTCTAATTTTGCGATTACCTTTCTGTGGGAATCGTGTCATTCCCCACACGTACTGTGAGCACATGGGCCTCGCTCGTCTATCTTGTGCCAGCATCAAAATCAATATTATTTATGGTTTATGTGCCATTTGTAATTTAGTGTTTGACATCATAGCCATTGCTCTTTCTTACATCCAGATACTCCGTGCTGTTTTCCGTCTTCCTTCTCGTGAAGCCCGACTCAAGTCCCTCAGCACATGTGGTTCCCATGTTTGTGTAATCCTTGCCTTCTATACACCAGCCCTCTTTTCCTTTATGACACATCGCTTTGGCCGAAATGTGCCCCGCTATATCCATATACTCCTGGCCAATCTTTATGTTGTAGTGCCACCAATGCTCAATCCTATCATATACGGAGTCAGAACCAAGCAGATCTATGATCGTGTGAAGAAAATATTATTGCAGAAACAAGGAATTGAAAAGGAATAGTGCCTAAAACATATGAGGTTTCATATGCAATTTTATGAAAGTTCTGTCAGAGAAATGCACATTGTCTTAAACATTTTTTTAAATATGTGGCTATGTTGGCTCTCTTTTGTATTTAAATATACTGAATTTCTATCTACATTTTACGCAACTTCTCAATATCTTTTACTGCATTTTGTTTCTCTCTATTCAATTCCCTATAATTTTATTTTAGAAAATTATGTCATTTAAAAAATTTTTTTTCAATATCTGGTTGATGTATCAGATATGAATGTATCCATTTTTGCTAAGATAAATGATGTTTCATGGAGCTTTTTTCTATTTAAATATAATTATAATTATTTTCTGAATGTCTACTTTTATAATTGCAGAATGCTGAGGATAAAATGATGACTATGCCACTATTCCTGACCTTGTAGTAGTTGCATAGTTTAAAGTTAGTCAGAAAACTCAGTTTAGGAGCATCTATCCTTTTTCTTTCAATTTTAAAAATATTATTATATTTTGCATTTGTCTCTCCATTTAGGTAGCATAAAATTTTGTTTAAATCAATCAGACAATTTTAGTACATTAGATACACTACTAAATTTATCTGCATTTAACTTAGTCATTGTTAGTTTTATTCTAATCAGTCTAGTATATTCTATGTAATATATCATAATTTAACTTGAACTGTATGTCTTCTAAAAATTTTCACTTTAATTGTTTTGTAATTATTACCACATGACTCATTTTCATATATATATATATATATTTACAATTATTCTATCCATTGCTGTAGAAATGTCCATGCAACTTGTCAAAGTCTAATATAAACTGCAAGTTTAATCTGTTTCTGTTAATAAATGAATCTTAAAAGGATTTTAGTCAATTTACCCACTTTCTGACTTATATACTATTGTTGATATAATCCTCTTCCCCCATAGATATGTACACATTTTTATCCAAAGTTTCATCCTCTTAGTTCCTCTCTATAAGCTGTATTTTTCCTTAAAGAAAAATAATCCTTTTTTGACTAATCTCTTTTTTTTACTACATAAGTACAAATAATTGCTACTTTTATTTGATAATTTATTTTTATTTTAAAGATGTGAGGTACAATTCAGGGTGAGGTTTATAAGTGGTCATCATACAGGTAATGTTTGGGCCTCCTACTGGTCCTCACATCTCCTGGTTTGGGATCAGGCATCCTTATTAGTGTTACATGCCTACCCACTCACTTTTGTCTTGACTCTGTAATTATTTATTTTTATTTCTGCCAAGGCACTTTTAATCTTGCTTTTCTATTTTTTTTAGTGTGAAAATTGATTCCAATTTCCTAACTTACCATTATTAGAGTATACTTTTAAAGTTAAACCACCATCATAAATATTTATACCCAGTAGTCTTATAAAAATGCAACTTACAAGTGGTTCTGAATCAATTATGTTGTTAGAGAAATACTTATGTTGCTATAGGACTATAATTTTACATTAGCAACTTAATTGCACTCCTTTTATTTTACTGCTTTATTATTTATACTGTGGTTAATTAATATAATAATAGAATTAGCTGGTTTTCTTTCTCATTTACTGTAGGAATGAAGTATTCTTGAAAATATGCTTATAGGTAGGCTTAATATAGTCCCATTATTAAGATTAACATTGGAGAAATGAGTGAGAGTGTAAACACTTGAAGGGAAAGAGAATGTATCCAAGATATTCAAATATACCATGAATTAGATTTGGTCCACTGATTGTGCTGAAAGAGTTTTATAGACAGAAATGAGCTAGTAAAGTGTGGCAAAAATTAAGGGAGTTTTAATTTAGTGGAAAATCAGGTAAAGCAAATATCCTTCTTCCAATATATAGTGGCTTACAATTCAGTTCTATTTAATGTCAACAAATTGGACAGAATTTGTTGGAATAGATAAATGTTGCCTTGGAATTGGAAGTTATAAAAACTAAACCAAAGAGTGGGAAGAGTGCCAATGTCGACAGAGAAATTTTGTTTAGAAGCTTATGCATGAGGGCCTTGAGTGTTCTAAAAAAAATGTTTTACTCCAGAAAGAAAGAGAAAGAGGCAGGAATAAAGATATTAGAAAGTAGGATATTGTGTAAAGTTAATAATAATTTTAGTGGAGTTTCTTCATTACAAAACATAACTGAGTGTGAAAAAGAAAAGCTTAGATTAATAAAAGGGGCATTCATTTCCCAGGTAAAAAAATGTTTTTAATAGATCTTAGGTTTAATCTGAACTATTTTCTTTATAACTCAGTGAATATTTAAACATGAGTTATAAGATGTGAACAGTAAGATATTTCCATTTTTCTATTTTTTTGTTTTATTTATTTTTATATAATTTTAAAATTTTATTTTAACTAGGTGGGGTACCATTCAGAATCCATTTTTTTATTTACATATATGAAAGCTGCAGTGAAAATCTGCTTAACTTTACAAAAATTATTATTCAAGGATTTTTTTCCTGACTTTTCCTGAAGAATCGAATTCATCTAAACTGTAAGGAATAATAAATGAGCCAGGCTCAGTGGCTCAACCTGTAATCTCAGCGCTTTGGGAGGCTGAGGTGAATGGATTGCCTGAGCCAATGCAGTAAGTAAATAAAATAAAAAGCATACTAAACAGAAAGAATAAGAAAAATTCTTCCTTTTTATAGAGGACATAATTGTCTATGTAGAAAATATCAAGGATTTATTAAAAACAAAAACAAAACATAACAAAAAAAACTGTCTTAAACTATTGAGTGCAGCAATTGACCTTCAACAAATGATTCTTTTCCTATATAGTAGTGATGGACTCCAAACTTCAAAATATAAAACCCTTTATATTTGTCCAAGAAACAAGGTATCCTTAAGTGCAAATTTAACAAAATATATATGGCACTTGCATGCTGCAAACTATAAAATGATTGACATTGAACATTCTAGAAAATTCAACAGCAAACCTATAAAATGGGATCATTTGATTTGCAATACAGCTTAAATGAAATAAAATTAACATGCCCTATATCTTATCCACTTAAGATGCACAATGTAATAAACTTTGGTCCATTCACAGAGTTGTACTACTCTTCTATGATTAATTTTAGAATATATTCACTTCCTCAAAGAGGCATTTCATACCTATTTAGCATTTCACCATAATGCCCCCAGCCTTCGGCAACCACAATTCCACTTTCTGGGTCTATAGATTTGCCTTTTTTGCTCATTTCAAATGAAAGGAATCATATAATATGTGTGAATCCTATCACATGTAATAAAGTATGTGACCTTCTGTCACTGACTTCTTTCAGTTAGCATAATGTTTTCTAATGTTTCCCAGCCATGTTGTAGAGTTCATCATAATATAATTTCATTTCTTTTTATTGACAAACAATATTCCGTTGTATGATTATACTATATTTTATTTATTCATTCATTAGTTGATGGGCATGTTGGCTATTTTCAACCTTTGGTTACTATGAAAAATAATGCTATGGACATTTGTGTACAAACTTTTCATGGCATATATTTTTGTTTATTCTTGGTATATACCTAGAAATGGAATTGCTAGGTTATGTGTTAAATGTCTGTTTAGCCATCAGGAAATGTAAATTAAAATGCCAGTGAGATATCACGATCTGCTTATCAGAATTGCTAAAATTAAAAATTATATATGGAGTAAAACAGCAAAGACTAACAAGCATGTAGAGAAACTTAATCACTCATATTGCTCGTGCAGATGTAAAATGGGATAGCCAATCTGGAAAAAAATTTGGAAGCTTCTCACAAGCCAAAGGTATAATTTTAACATGTGACCCAACAATTGTCCTCCTAGGCATTTATCCCAGAAAAATAAAAACTTATGTTCACACAAAATGCTTACAGTAGCTCTGTCGACAATTGCTGAATGATGGAAACAATCTACAAATCTTTCAATGAGTGAGTGTTTAACAAATCAATCAACTATTGATATACACAACTTGCATGAATCTCCAGATAATTATGCTGAGTGAAAAAGCCAGTCCCTCAAGTTTATAACATTATTAAAATTATACCATTATTGAAATACATAAGAAGTTAGTTGATTTCAGGATAAAGGGCCAAGGGAGTGGGGCAGGAGTGCTAAAGCACTGTGACTGTAAAAGAGTAACCTAAGAGATCCTTGTGGTCATGTGAATCTTCTGTATCTGAATATCTCAGTGTCCATAACATGGCTGCAATGTTTTGTAAAATGTTACTTTAGATAAAACTGGGAAAAAGCTAAACAAGGTCTCTCTGTGTTTATTACAGCTGCACACAAAACTAAAACTACCTTAATATAAAATAAAATTTTTCCCATTATGTGGGTTGTCTCCCTGCTTTTTGCATGATTTCTTTTGCTTTGCTGAAGCTTTTCAGTTTAATGAGGTACCACTTTTCTATCTTATCTCTTATAGCATGGGCACTTGGGATTTTGATCATGAACAAGTTGTCTATTCTAATTTCCATAAGGGTGTCTCCTAAGTTTTCTAAGATTCTTATAGTTTGAGGTTTTAATTTTGGACTTTGATCTTTTTAGAGTTGATTTTTGTGTATGATGGTAAGGGTAGGAGTGCTTTTTCAATCTTCTGCTTGCTGCCGGTCAATTTTCCCAGCACCATTTACAGAACAGGGTCTCCTCTCCCCAGTGGTTGTTGGTGGAGGCTTTATTGAAGATAAGTTGGTTAAGAAATAAGGAAAATAAGTAGAACGTGTATCACACTGTGATTGGGTAGAGTGTCTACAAATATCAATTTGGTGAGGTTATGTGATTGGTATCATTTATTTCTTCTATTTTCCTAGAGATTTTTTAATGCTTTATTTAGTCTATTACTGAGACTGGTATCAGATTCATTATATCTGTAGATTTCTTCATCTTCCACTCAAATCTACCAGTTTTTGATCAATGAATTTTGAACCTCTTTTGCTACACAAAGCTCCAGCTTTCCTTTGTTAGTGTTTTGTGGCATATCATTTTTCATTCTTTTACATTTATGATACCTAGATGTCCACTTTAAGTGTGGAGAAAATATAAATCGGACTTTTTTGTATACAATTTAACAATCTCTGACTTTTAATTCCTACATTTAGACTGTTCCTTATTGATGTGGTTATTGCTATGTTAGATTAAATCTACCAGCTTTCTGGTATTTTCTTATTATGCATGCTTTTCTTTTTCTTTTTTGTCATTTCCCTCCATGGCTTGTTTTTTCTTGAACATTTAAAAATGAATCTATGGTATTTTCATTGCTGAATTATTATTAAAATAGTTTTTCTCCACACTTACAACATATACCTTCAATTAATCATAGCCTATTGCAAAATAATATACTATATCATGTGTGGTGTAAAAACCCTATTAACATTATATTCCTCCCTCCCAGACCTGGGACCTCTACTCAAGAGATAAATAAAGACCCTAAATTTGGTGTGTAGTAATGAATTGAATAAACTTAAAATTAATTACTTTCTTATCTTTAATTTAGCTAAAATGAAAATCAATGTGCATATTTTAAGGGGCAGACAGCAAGATGCTGAACAACTACTGGGTCAACACTGAAATCAAAGCAGAAATTAAAAGATTCCTGGAAACAGTGAAAATGAAGAAACATCTTATCAAAACCTCTGGAATGCCATGAAACAGTTCTGAGAGGGGAATTTATATCTCTATGAGCACACATCAAGAAAACAGTAAGATCACAAGTTGAGAGCCTAACAAATCACCTAGGGAGCTGGAAAGAGAAGACCACCAAAACCCCAACCTTAGCAGAAGAATTCAAATCACCAAAATAAGAGCCCAAATATGCGACATAGAAGACAAAAGTACATAGAAATCATCAACAAAACAAAAAGCGGTTCGTTGAGAGAATTACCAAGATAGATGGATCCCTAGCCAGAATGACAAGGAAAAAAATAGAAAAAGCCCAGATAAACACAATCAGAAATACAAACATCAAATCACAACTGATTCTGAAGAAATACAAAAGATGATCAGAGATTACTACGTACACCTATATGGAAAAAGCTTGTTAACCTAAATGAAATGAAGACTTTCTGACATCACACAACCTCCCCAGGTAGAAACAGAAGACATTGAGGCACTAAATAGACCAATAACAACCTAGGAAATTGTCTCTATCATATGAAAACTACATACAAAAAGAAAGCTCTGTACTGAATGACTTTCCAGTAGAATTCAATAAAACATACAAGGAGGAGCAAATACCAATTCTACTGAAAGTATCCCAGGCAAAAGAGAAAGATGGAATTCTCCCCAAATCATTTTGCGAAGCTAACATCACAATGATACCAAAACCGGGTAAAGATACAATATAAAAAAGAGAACTGCAGACCAATATCCCTTATGAACACAGATGAAAAAATCCTCAATAAGATTCGAGAAAATTGGATCCAAAAACACATCTCAAAAATCATCCACTATGACCAAGTAGGCTTCATCCCCAGGATGCAGGGTTGATTCAATATTCATAATATCATAAATATAATTAAATACATCAACAGATGTAAAAACAAAAACCACAAGATTATATCATTAGATGCAGAAAAAGCCTTTGATAAAATCCAACATCCCTTCATGAGAAAAACCCTCAAACATCTAGTATAGAAGGAACATACCTCAAAATAGTAAGTGCCATTTATGATCAATGCACAGCTAACATATTGCTAAATGGAAAAAAACTGGAAACATTTCCCCCTGAAGGCTGGACCAAGACAAGGCTGCACACTCTCACCCCTCTTGTTCAACATTGTGTTGGAAGTCCTAGCTCAGGCAATTAGACAAGAGAAGGAAATCAGGGGTATCCAAATAGGAAAAGAGGAAGTCAGGCAATCCCTCTTTGCTGATGATATGATCCGATACCTTGAAAATCCAAGAGAATCTGTCAACAACCTGCTTGCACTGATAAAGGACTTTGGCAAAGTCTCAGGGTACAAAATAAATGGCAAAAGGCAGTTTCAATTCCTATAAACCAGCAACACGAAGGCAGAAATTAAAAGCACAATCTCATTCACAATAGCCACAAAAAAAAAAAAAAAAAAAAAGAAATCAGCATCTTCCAAACCACGGGAGTCAAAGACCTTTACAATGAGAACTACAAAATACTGCTCAATAAAATCCAAGACACAAACAAATGGAAAAATATTCCATGCTCATGGGTAGGAAGAATCAGCATTGTTAAATTGTACATCCTACCAAAGGCAATCTACATTCAACACAATACCCATTAAGTCACCAACATCATTCTTCTGAGATCTGGAAATGACAATACAGAAATCCATATGGAAGCATAAACAACCATGAATAGCCCAAACAATCCTTAGCAAAAGAAGAAAACTGGAGGTATCACACTGCCAGACTTCAAACTTTATTTAAGGCTACAGTAATCAAAACAACCTGGTATTGGTACAAGAACAGGCACATAGACCGATGGAATAGGATAGAGATTCCAGAAACAAAGCCTCAATTTCTCAACCAACTCATCTTTGACAAAGCCTCCAACAACCACTGGGGAGAGAAGAAACTATTTAGCAAATGGTTCTGGGAAAACTGGCTGATCACATACAGAAGATTGAAACAGGACCCCTAGCTATCACCATACAAAAAAAATCACCTCTAAAAGGATCAAACACCTAAATGTAAAACTTCAAACTATAAGAATCTTAGAAAATGCAGGATGGATGGATATTGGAACTAGCAACCAATTCTTATTCAGAATTCTAAATGCTCATACCTTAAGAAATAAGACATTGGGACGTCATCAAACTAGCAAGCCTCTGCAAAACAAAATAAACCATTGAAAGGGCAGGGAGATAGTCCACAGAATGGGAAAAAAATATTTGCCAACTGTATATCTGACAAAGGTCTAACATCTAGGATATACAAGGAAGTCAAATGCACAAAAAGGAAAAAAACAAACAGCCCCATTAAAAAGTGAACAAAAGACATGAATTGACACTTCTCAAAAGAAGATATACAGGCAGCCAACAGATACATTAAAAAGTGCTCAGCCTCATTCATCATCACAGAAATGCAAATCAAAGCTGCATTGCGATACCACTGAACCCCAGTAAGAATGGCCATGATTAATAAAACAAACAATAACAGATTCTGGCAAGGATGTGGAGAAAAAGGAACACTTCTACACTACTGGTGGGAATGCAAACCAGTGCAACCTCTTTGGAAGACAGTGTGGTGAATTCTGAAAGAACTAGAAATTGACCTTCCATATGACCCAGCAATTCCCTCATTAGGAATATACCTGGAGGAATACTCAAATCATCTACAAAAAATATACCCACACACGTATGTTTGTTGCAGCCCTATGCACAATTGCAAAAACAAAGAATGAACCATGTTGCCCATTGAAGCTGGACTGGATAAAACAAATGGTATATATACACGAAGGACAAAGACAAACATGGACTTTGCAGCAATTTAGATGGATTTAGAGTCGATCATACTCTGTGATCTATCACAAAAACAAAGAACAACATACCATATGGTCTGTCTCATAGGCGGACCTTGAACAATGATAATACTATAAGAAAGGGATTGGCAGTAGTGGAAAGCTGTCAGGGGAGGGAAGTGGGATTGGCAATTGAGGGAGAGAGGGGCATACCTCATCAACAAGGGTACCTGCATAATCAACGTTTGTATAACTAATCCTGAATTGTATCCCACATCTTTATAATTTTTTTAAAAAGATATAGATTGGAATTATACAATTGAAACTGAGAGGAGGCTCCAAAATTCCTGGAGGACTTGGATATAAAATAGATTTAATCTTCTCTCAGTTTCAATCACAGAAACAAAGAACTGAGTG